>NW_025334760.1:0-228121 GCF_014858855.1 Bufo gargarizans | reverse complement strand
TGTGTTTGCCTGCTTGTACAGGTGATCAGTGTGTTTGCCTGCTTGTACAGGTGATCAGTGTGTTTGCCTGCTTGTACAGGTGATCAGTGTGTTTACCTGCTTGTACAGGTGATCAGTGTGTTTACCTGCTTGTACAGGTGATCAGTGTGTTTACCTGCTTGTACAGGTGATCAGTGTGTTTGCCTGCTTGTACAGGTGATCAGTGTGTTTACCTGCTTGTACAGGTGATCAGTGTGTTTGCCTGCTTGTACAGGTGATCAGTGTGTTTGCTGCTTGTACAGGTGATCAGTGTGTTTGCCTGCTTGTACAGGTGATCAGTGTGTTTGCCTGCTTGTACAGGTGATCAGTGTGTTTGCCTGCTTGTACAGGTGATCAGTGTGTTTACTGCTTGTACAGGTGATCAGTGTGTTTACCTGCTTGTACAGGTGATCAGTGTGTTTACCTGCTTGTACAGGTGATCAGTGTGTTTACCTGCTTGTACAGGTGATCAGTGTGTTTACCTGCTTGTACAGGTGAGCAGTGGTGTTTACCCTGTCTTGTACAGGTGATCAGTGTGTTTTAGCCCTGCTGGTACAGGTGGATCAGGTGTTTAGCCTGCTTGTACAGGTGATAAGTGTGTTAGCCTGCCTTGTAACAGAGTGATCAGTGTGATTTAGCCTGCTTGTACAGCGTGATCAGTGTGTTTTTGGACATTCCTGCTTGTACAGGGTGATATCTGTGTTTACTGCTTGGTACAGAGTGGATGTCAGTGTGTTTAGCCTGCTTGTACAGGTGATCAGTGTGTTTTGCCTGCTTGTACAGGTGATCAGTGTGGTTTAGCCTGCTTGTAACAGGTGATCAGTGTGTTTGCCTGTCTTGTACAGGTGATCAGTGTGGTTTTGCCTGCTTGTACAGGTGATCAGCTGTGGTTTAGCCCTGCTTGTACAGGTGATAGTGTGTTTAGCCTGCTTGTCATGTGGATCAGTGGTGTTTAGCACCTGCTTGTACAGGTGATCAGTGTTGTTTGCCCTGCTTGTACAGGTGATCAGTGTGATTTAGCCTGCTTGTACAGGTGATCAGTGGTGTTTGACTGCTTGTACAGGGGGGGGTATCAGTGTGTTGACCTGCTTGTAGCAGGTGATCAGTGTGGTTACCCTGCTTGTACAGGTGATCAGTGTGTTTTACCTGCTGTACAGGTGATCAGTGTGTTTGCCTGCTGTACAGGTGATCAGTGTGTTTGCCTGCTTGTACAGGTGATCAGTCTGTACAGAGGTATTCCTTCAACTAAAAGAATAAGATTCTGTGCACATTGAAATTGCTGGTATTATCAGTGCTGTTACTCGGTTTCAGAGTGGGTATTTGCGGCCGTATGTACTAAGGAACAGTCTTACCCCGTCAGTAGCAAGTCTCAGGGGAGATTCTGTATATGCAATGTCCCGATGTACAGGCGATGGTCCGGTCCTGGATGGCGTTGGTGCGCACGTGGTGATGCTCCCTCGGCGTCTCTCTCCGCTGCGGCGTCCTGGGTCCTCGCTTCCGCTTCCTGTGCCGCACGTGATTCAGGGGATGATATCTCATGTGTATAAATTACCGGATGGGAATTTTCTTTACAAAATATTCTTGAATAACTTCAGATATTAGAAGCCCATATACTGTCTTACCATGGTAAGGACTGCCTATAACGAACACCGGCCATTGTTCACTATTTGCATACGGAGCCGACCGGAGCAACAAAGCCGATCTTCCGGTCACGTGAGATATCATCCCCTGAATCACGTGGGGCACAGGAAGCGGAAGCGAGGACCCAGGACGCCGCAGCGGAGAGACGCCGAGGGAGCATCACCGCGTGCGCACCAACGCCATCCAGGACCGGACCATCGCCTGTACATCGGGACATTGCATACACAGAATCTCCCCTGAGACTTGCTACTGACGGGGTAAGACTGTTCCTTAGTACATACGGCCGCAAATACCCACTCTGAAACCGAGTAACAGCACTGATAATACCAGCAATTTCAATGTGCACAGAATCTTATTCTTTTAGTTGAAGGAATACCTCTGTACAGACTGATCACCTGTACAAGCAGGCAAACACACTGATCACCTGTACAAGCAGGTAAACACACTGATCACCTGTACAAGCAGGTAAACACACTGATCACCTGTACAAGCAGGCAAACACACTGATCACCTGTACAAGCAGGCAAACACACTGATCACCTGTACAAGCAGGTAAACACACTGATCACCTGTACAAGCAGGCAAACACACTGATCACCTGTACAAGCAGGTAAACACACTGATCACCTGTACAAGCAGGTAAACACACTGATCACCTGTACAAGCAGGCAAACACACTGATCACCTGTACAAGCAGGCAAACACACTGATCACCTGTACAAGCAGGTAAACACACTGATCACCTGTACAAGCAGGCAAACACACTGATCACCTGTACAAGCAGGCAAACACACTGATCACCTGTACAAGCAGGCAAACACACTGATCACCTGTACAAGCAGGCAAACACACTGATCACCTGTACAAGCAGGTAAACACACTGATCACCTGTACAAGCAGGCAAACACACTGATCACCTGTACAAGCAGGCAAACACACTGATCACCTGTACAAGCAGGTAAACACACTGATCACCTGTACAAGCAGGTAAACACACTGATCACCTGTACAAGCAGGCAAACACACTGATCACCTGTACAAGCAGGCAAAACACACTGATCACCTGTACAAGCAGGCAAACACACTGATCACCTGTACAAGCAGGCAAACACACTGATCACCTGTACAAGCAGGCAAACACACTGATCACCTGTACAAGCAGGCAAACACACTGATCACCTGTACAAGCAGGCAAAACACACTGATCACCTGTACAAGCAGGTAAACACACTGATCACCTGTACAAGCAGGCAAACACACTGATCACCTGTACAAGCAGGCAAACACACTGATCGCCTGTACAAGCAGGCAAACACACTGATCGCCTGTACAAGCAGGCAAACACACTGATCGCCTGTACAAGCAGGCAAACACACTGATCGCCTGTACAAGCAGGCAAACACACTGATCACCTGTACAAGCAGGCAAACACACTGATCACCTGTACAAGCAGGCAAACACACTGATCACCTGTACAAGCAGGCAAACACACTGATCACCTGTACAAGCAGGTAAACACACTGATCACCTGTACAAGCAGGTAAACACACTGATCACCTGTACAAGCAGGCAAACACACTGATCACCTGTACAAGCAGGCAAACACACTGATCACCTGTACAAGCAGGCAAACACACTGATCACCTGTACAAGCAGGCAAACACACTGATCACCTGTACAAGCAGGTAAACACACTGATCACCTGTACAAGCAGGCAAACACACTGATCACCTGTACAAGCAGGCAAACACACTGATCACCTGTACAAGCAGGCAAACACACTGATCACCTGTACAAGCAGGCAAACACACTGATCACCTGTACAAGAAGGCAAACACACTGATCACCTGTACAAGCAGGCAAACACACTGATCACCTGTACAAGCAGGCAACACACTGATCACCTGTACAAGCAGGTAAACACACTGATCACCTGTACAAGCAGGTAAACACACTGATCACCTGTACAAGCAGGCAAACACACTGATCACCTGTACAAGCAGGTAAACACACTGATCACCTGTACAAGCAGGCAAACACACTGATCACCTGTACAAGCAGGCAAACACACTGATCACCTGTACAAGCAGGCAAACACACTGATCACCTGTACAAGCAGGCAAACACACTGATCACCTGTACAAGCAGGCAAACACACTGATCACCTGTACAAGCAGGCAAACACACTGATCACCTGTACAAGCAGGTAAACACACTGATTACCTGTACAAGCAGGTAAACACACTGATCACCTGTACAAGCAGGTAAACACACTGATCACCTGTACAAGCAGGTAAACACACTGATCACCTGTACAAGCAGGTAAACACACTGATCACCTGTACAAGCAGGCAAACACACTGATCACCTGTACAAGCAGGCAAACACACTGATCACCTGTACAAGCAGGCAAACACACTGATCACCTGTACAAGCAGGCAAACACACTGATCACCTGTACAAGCAGGCAAACACACTGATCACCTGTACAAGCAGGCAAACACACTGATCACCTGTACAAGCAGGCAAACACACTGATCACCTGTACAAGCAGGTAAACACACTGATCACCTGTACAAGCAGGTAACACACTGATCACCTGTACAAGCAGGTAAACACACTGATCACCTGTACAAGCAGGCAAACACACTGATCACCTGTACAAGCAGGCAAACACACTGATCACCTGTACAAGCAGGCAAACACACTGATCACCTGTACAAGCAGGCAAACACACTGATCACCTGTACAAGCAGGCAAACACACTGATCACCTGTACAAGCAGGCAAACACACTGATCACCTGTACAAGCAGGCAAACACACTGATCACCTGTACAAGCAGGTAAACACACTGATCACCTGTACAAGCAGGTAAACACACTGATCACCTGTACAAGCAGGCAAACACACTGATCACCTGTACAAGCAGGCAAACACACTGATCACCTGTACAAGCAGGTAAACACACTGATCACCTGTACAAGCAGGTAAACACACTGATCACCTGTACAAGCAGGCAAACACACTGATCACCTGTACAAGCAGGCAAACACACTGATCACCTGTACAAGCAGGTAAACACACTGATCACCTGTACAAGCAGGCAAACACACTGATCACCTGTACAAGCAGGCAAACACACTGATCACCTGTACAAGCAGGTAAACACACTGATCACCTGTACAAGCAGGCAAACACACTGATCACCTGTACAAGCAGGCAAACACACTGATCACCTGTACAAGCAGGTAAACACACTGATCACCTGTACAAGCAGGCAAACACACTGATCACCTGTACAAGCAGGTAAACACACTGATCACCTGTACAAGCAGGTAAACACATAGTCCAAAAGACTATTTTATAGTAAGCAAATTAAAGGTACCTGTTATTTATATGCTTCAAGTCTGCAGAATCCATGGATCCAGCATTGTTTGTATATATATTCTATATATATTTTATCTAATAAACCGTTAATATTATAGTTGTATCGACAACTATCTATATACCCAGTCATCTGAGTGCCCTCCATCATTTTATTCTTTCCTAAAAAAAACTATGGCTCTCAGACTATGGACTATCTCAGACACTAAAACTTTTTTTTTTTGTTTTAAAAATGAAATCATTGTGTAAAACTTACATAAATAAAAAAAATTGTATACATATTAGGTATCGCCGCGTCCGTGACAACCTGCTTTATAAAATTACCACATGATCTAACCTGTCAGATGAATGTTGTAAATAACAAAAAAAAACGGTGCAAAAAAAAGCTATTTCTTGTTACCTTGCTGCACAAAAAGTGTAATATAGAGCAACCAAAAATCATATGTACCCTAAACTAGTACCAACAAAACTGCCACCCTATCCCGTAGTTTCTAAAATGGGGTCACTTTTTTGGAGTTTCTACTCTGGGGGTGCATCAGGGGGGCGTCAAATGGGACACTGTGTAAATAAACCATTCCAGCAAAATCTGCCTTCCAAAAACCGTATGGCATTCCTTTCCTTCTGCGCCCTGCCGTGTGACCGTACAGCAGTTTATGACCACATGTGGGATGTTTCTGTAAACTGCAGAATCAGGGCCATAAATAATGAGTTTTGTTTGGCTGTTAACCCTTGCTTTGTAACTGTAAAAAAAATATTAAAATGGAAAATCTGCCAAAAAAGTGAAATTTTGAAATTGTATCTCTATTTTCCAATAAATCTTGTGCAACACCTAAAGGTTAAACAAAGTTTGTAAAATCAGTTTTGAATACCTTGAGGGGTGTAGTTTCTTAGATGGGGTCACTTTTATAGATTTTCTACTCTAGGGGTGCATCAGGGGTACTTCAAATGGTACATGGTGTAAATAAACCAGTCCAGCAAAGTCTGCCTTCCAAAAACCACACGGCGCACCTTTCCCTCTATGCCCCGCTGTGTGCCCGTACAGTAGTTTACGGCCACATATGGGGTGTTTCTGTAAACGGCAGTCAGGGCAATAAAGATACAGTCTTGTTTGGCTGTTAACCCTTGCTTTGTTAGTGGAAAAAATGGGTTAAAATTGAAAATTAGGCAAAAAAATGAAATTCTCAAATTTCATCCCCATTTGCCAATAACTCTTGTGCAACACCTAAAGGGTTAACAAAGTTTGTAAAATCAGTTTTGAATACCTTGAGGGGTGTAGTTTATATAATGGGGTCATTTTTGGGTGGTTTCTATTATGTAAGCCTCGCAAAGTGACTTCAGACCTGTAGTGGTCCCTAAAAATTGGGTGTTTTGTAAATTTCTGAAAAATTTCAAGATTTGCTTCTAAACTTCTAAGACTTGTAACATCCCCAAAAAATAAAATATCATTTCCAAAATAATTCAAACATGAAGTAGACATATGGAGAATGTAAAGTCATCACAATTCTTCCGGGTGTTACTATGCATTACAGAAGTAGAGAAACTGAAACTTTGAAATTTGCAAATTTTTCAAAATTTTGGGTAAACTCAGTATTTTTTAATGCAAAAAAATATTTTTTTTTACTTGGAGAGGACTACGTGCCAGCCTCTTACCATGTGATTACGGTCCCATGTTGAATGCACCGGTTTTGTGCAATAGCTGCATAGTTATGTGGGTTCATGTATTTTGCTGTCTTTTGCTACCATGTGGCTAATGGAGTCTGGCCTCTGTCCTTGGGAGATAAGTGGATCACTTCTCAATTGTCTCCAGGACAAAAGACTGTGTAGAACTGGTTTTGGACAGAAAAGCCATGAGTACATCCAGGCCAAAGAGACTTGTACTAACTTTTGAATTCCTGGTCTAATTCGTGCCATTTTGGGATGTGTTAAATGTCTATGTGTATTGCAAAGGGTGGGACATTGTATATTTGAGTAAGTGATGTCTGTCCTATTGTCTCCCCGTGTGTATTGGCGATTTCCCTTTGTCCTGAGAGATAATGGAATTACACCTCGGTTGTCTCCAGGACAGAGGACATTGTATATTGTACTGCCTGGGATAATTGTGTTAACCATTGTACCATAATTATACCACAGGCAGACGGGAGGATGTTATGTGGGTTGTAACCTTTGTGTTATTGGTTAATGTATATTTGTGGGGGTGTCTCCCTTGCATGGGAGCAGGGGATAAAATAAATTCTATGTTTGAATGCCTGTGTTGCCTTCCAGTAAAGTATTTCTAGCATTCAGCTTTGGCTCATGTATAGACTTATTTGGCGATACCAGCGATAATAGCGATTTATTGCTCTGTGGATTATTTGGCTGTGCTATTTCATGGGAAGAAGGGAATACTAGACGGTGACACGGATGATACTGTCACATTGACCATCTGCTGAAAAGTGTCCAGGGCATTCTTCATGACAAACGACATCACTGTGGACTTGTATAGTCTGAAGGGGGTGATAAAGCCAGAGCGTTCCCGTGCCTCACGGGTCAGGGGAATCTGTCAATATCGCTAGCTCATATACATGATGGTCAGGTACTTGGCCTGGCTAACTTATTCAGCAGGTAATTGATCCGTGGCATTGGGTACACATCGGTGACCATGACAGCGTTGAGTCCCCTGTAGTTCTCGCAGAACAAGGTGGTCCAGTCCTTTGGGACGAGAACTATAGGCAAGGCCCAAGTGCTATTAGAGGCCTGGATGACCCCCTGCTTTAGCATCTTGTCAATCTCGTGCCACATGTGCTGCTGCACCTCCAGGGGGATCCGATATGTTGAACGCCGGATCGGGGTGCGATTTCCGGTGCCCACATGATGGACAACCAACTCTGTCATTTCGCACTTGTTGCTGAACAATTCACGGAAGGGGTGGAGGGTTGTCCACAGCTTGGACCATTGGTCCTTCAAGAGCTGCTGGACAACCTCCACATTCTTGATGGCATATCCATATCCTCTGGAAGGTTGCATACTGGGAGGACAGATGCCTTCCGCTCACGATGCGCCTTCATCATGTTTACAAGGACGACCTTCCGCCTTCCCCGGGCGTGCTCCAGGGTGACCAGATACGTCACGATGTTGAACCGCTGGTGTATGAGGTACGAGCCTTCCCAGGCCGTCTGAAGCTTGTTCTGAGATATGGGGACCAAATACGGGGACCAGTACCCACACTTTTTGACCCACCTGGTAGGTCCTTTCACAAGCATTCTGATCATATCATCGCTTCTGATCGGCCTGGGCTTGTGCCACACTATCGTGCACCAGATGCGACAAAGCCTGCCTTTTGTCCCGGAAGCGCATCACATACTCGACAACCAACACTCCAGGGGTGGCTATATCTCCCTCCCAGGCCTCTTTCACCAGAACCAGGGCCCTCCGCACACGTCTCCCGTAGAGGAGCTCGAATGGGGGAGAACCCTGTGGAAGCCTGTGGGACCTCCTGGTAGGCAAATAGCAGGTATGGTAGGTACCGCTCCAGTCTCGCCGGTGGGAGTCGACCTATATCTTAAGCATCTGCTTCAGGGTACCCTTAAACCATTCGCACAGGCTATTATCCTATGGGTGGTACAGGCTGGTCACCAGATGTTGCACCTGTATCTGCCTACACAGGGACTCCCATCACCTACAACATGAATGGGGTCCCCCAGTCGGTGAGCATTTCCTGGGCAAAACACACTTGAGAGAAAATCTCCAGCAAGGCGGTGGCCAACTTGTCGGCCCGAATGGACGACAAGACTGCCACTTCCGGGTACTAGGTCAGCCGTCAAATCTAATTCACACCCACCCTGCTCAAAGGCTCCTCAATTATGGGCAGAATTACCAGTGGGACTTTGGGGTGCGGCCCCGCCTTCCCCACCCTCTGGCAGGTGTCGCATGAACGTCAGTAGGCAGCCACATCGGCCCCCATCTTTGGCCAGTAGAAATGCTGGGCTAGTCTGGCCTTTGTCTTATTAACCCCTAGGTATCTGCGACCATCGGAATATCATGTGCAACCTGCAACAACTCCACCCTCAATAGATAAGGTACAACTAACTGTTGGTGTGGAGGAACCCTGTACTGTGGCCTAACCTGGGAGCCCTACTTCTCCTGGGACAGACCTGACCTCAGTTGCATTCTCCTCCTCCGCAGATGTCTGCCCTCTGTTTGTCCCTTAAGTTAACACCTCAGATGACAAAAGGTTCCAGCATGCTTGCTGGCCACACCCTAAGGCAGCGGTACAGCTGAATTGATGGACCCTCTTCCCACAGGGGGGAGAGGCACACATTACATCACCCACCCTCACATCACCATCAGCAGGCATGTTATTTACATTGTCAACATTAACAACATAGGTGGGCATTGTATCGAAGTCTGGGGAATCAGACCTTGGGTTTCGAGGGCCACGTACTTAGACAATAGCCGCCCCAAGTCTGTCCCCAGCAAAACACTGGTAGGTATATTTGAGGATGCCCCCATCTCCCTCACTCCTCGTCCGACACCCCAGTCCAAATACACCTTGCTGACAGGCAGCGCCGGTTTGACTCCTCCAATCCCCGGGCACCAAATCCTATGGGGTCACCAGTTCAGGCCGTACCAGAGTCATCTCAGTGCCAGTGTCCCAAAGTCGCATAGCCACGTGCTGGCCTATGGTGACGGACTGAAAATTGTCAAGGGACTTCCCACTACCCTCACCCACACACAAAACAGTGGGCAGTTTTCCAGGGACGGGAACTGGGACGGACCTTTCTGGCGCTGGGGACACATGGCCTTGAAGTGTCCTAGCTGCTTGCAGTGGTGGCAAAGTCGGGGTTCCCCCACTGTTGTGGAAAGGGAGGCAGGGGAAGGTGCCTTCTTGGGCTTATGGGCAGCAGGCACAGCGTGAGTCTTACCCCCTCTCCAGCTGACAGGTTTTCTGGCCTCTGAATTCCTTTTGTTGGAGTACTCATCTTTCAGGCCAGAGGCCCCCTTTGGCTTCCGGTCACAGAGGTTATGCTGAAGGCCATCCGGTCAATTCCACAAAAATTGCTCTGTAGCGATGAGCTCCTTCAGCTGCTGGACAGTGGTAAGCTCCAATCCCGTGGTTCTTTGGTCGATGACTCTCAGTAGGGCCCACATGTGATCGGCCCAGCTCTCGGTGGGACCCCGCTGCAAACTCCGGAGCTTCTTCTGGTATGTCTCAGAGATCAAGTTGAACTGTCAGACCAGAGCCTGCCTGATGTCCTCATAGCTCAGTATGGTCTCGCTGGGCAGATACACAAAGATTTCCAGGGCCTTTCCCTTGAGATGAGGGGTGAAGAATCGGACCCACTGGTTCTCCAGGAAATGGTATTGATGGCAAGCTGTTTCAAACGCCAACAAGAATGTGTCCAAGTCCCCACCTTTGTCCGGGAGGGGGAATAATCCATAGCTTCGGGACCCAGATCTCAGCGAACCAGAGCCCTGCCAGCCCGGTAGACTGCCACCAGTTCCTCGTTAGATATAAGCCTGGTCCATTAACGAGATTATATCGGACTAGAAACCAGCCCAGGTAGCATATAACGTTATACTGAGACACAGACGCGTGGGATTCGTGGATCGAGATAAAAGAACAGCGCAAGATTAAATTATATATTTAGAGTAGAGAGCAACAGTATATACACACAGATTATGTACAATGGTCAGAGATGCAACTACAGGTGATGGTAACAGATAATGTAAAAGTCAGTTATAGGATATATATGTATACTCCTTGATGATGTAGTCACATAGGAGGCAGTGAGGTCAACGGGTTTTCAAGGTCTCTCCAAACATGATACACAACATGACCTCCCTTCAGAGAAAGACGAAGGCTACTGCCCAGTGTCGGACTGGGGAACCTTGGGCCCACCAGTAAAATTTATTTTGGGGGCCCACCGTACGGATACACTCAAATATAATACATATTTTAACAAGTTTTTTATATGAACATAGACTGGTTGAGGTGCTGTACATTGTATATATGTATGTAGTGCAGTAAGTCTACTGTATTATGCAGTGGCGTACACACAATCCATGGGGCCCCGGTGCGAAATTGATCCATGGGCCCCCCCCCCAACCCGCCGCCGCACCTACCCCCATTACCGCCCCTCAGATGATCAGATCAGCCTAGGCCCCAATCTGGCAATCCCATCAAAGCAAGGCAGATGGCCCCTGGCAGTTGACCCGGGGGGGGGGGGTTACAGTCACTGGCACTCGTCTCTGGCAGGAAAAGCCTGCAGCAACAGGGCACACTGAGGCCCCCAGCCCCCCAGGCATCCCCCCTGGCAGATGACCGGGGGAGGGTTTACAGTCAGACTCAGTTTACCCTGTTGCGGGCTTTTCCTGCCAGAGACGAGTGCCAGTGACTGTAAACCCTCCCCCGGTCATCTGCCAGGGGGGATGCCTGGGGGGCTGGGGGCCTCAGTGTGCCCTGTTGTGGGCTTTTCCTGCCAGAGACTAGTGGCAGTGACTGTAGTCTGTAATTACCCTCCCCCTGGTCATCTGCCAGGGGTAATGCCTGGGGGGCTGGGGGCCTCAGTGTGCGGGCTTTTCCTGCTGCCAGAGACGAGTTGTCGCCCCCCCGGTCATCTGCCAGGGGTAATGCCTGGGGGGCTGGGGGCCTCAGTGTGCGGGCTTTTCCTGCTGCCAGAGACGAGTTGTGGGCCCCCCCCCCCGGTCATCTGCCAGGGGGTAATGCCTGGGGGTAATGCCTGGGGGGCGGGGGGCCTCAGTGTGCGGGCTTTTCCTGCTGCCAGAGACGAGTTGTGGGCCCCCCCCGGTCATCTGCCAGGGGGTAATGCCTGGGGGTAATGCCTGGGGGGCGGGGGGCCTCAGTGTGCGGGCTTTTCCTGCTGCCAGAGACGAGTTGTGCCCCCCCCGGTCATCTGCCAGGGGGTAATGCCTGGGGGGCTGGGGGCCTCAGTATGCACTGTTGCGGGCTGCCAGGGTCCGCTCCTCCTCCTCCCTCCCCCCCTCTTTTACTTACTTACTGTCTGCAGTCCTTCTCATCCTCTTTCTGACTTCAGGCGCGCGCCGCGCGCGCATGTTCTCGCGAGACCTGCACGGGAGTTCGCACAGGTCTCGCGGGAGTTCACGGGCCCGGCGCCGGCCGCAAGGAGGAGGGCGGGCAAGGAGGAGGGCGGGCAAGGAGGAGGGCTGGGGCGGGGTCAACTTAACTGGTATTGGGATGGAAATCAGATGCCAGACGCAGCTGCAGCAGGGGCCAGGGGTCCGCAGGCGGCCGGGCCCCCTGGGGTGCCGGGCCCGGTCGCAACTGCGACCCCTGCGACCCCTATATGTACGCCACTGGTATTATGTGCCACTTGTGCAGGGGGTGGGAGACGAAGGGCCCACCTTGCTCAGTGGCCCACCGGGGGATTACCCTGTACCCCTGTGGGCCAGTCCGAGCCTGCTACTGCCCCGCATGGGCACTTAACCCTTGGTCGGTTGCGCCCCTCCCACCCGCTAGGAGGATCCCACCCCCCCTCCCTTTGGTTATGGTAGCTAAAAATCCAAAAACTCAATATGGATCATAACTCCTCACCGGAAAGTCATAGGGAGGCGGGTTCTGGTACTAACGGATGCGGCCGGGTCCCTGGTGCATGTGTAGATCAAACACAGTGTTACTACTCTGCTCCTACTGTGAGTTCTCCATATCTCCCCTCCCCTGTGTCCTATAAACAAGTGACTTCCAGGAAAACGTCTGTGTCACGGGGTCCTACTCCGGTATAATACACTCAACAGAGAAAGGAATAAGTGAACAGTCCAATGACCTTTATTACATGCAAACGGAAAGGTCCATAAAACACTCCACCACACAGAGGGCAAAATAGTCCAGGAACATGGCTACAGTCCGATAACAGGATAAATACCCGGGAGATGAGGGTCACAATCTTCCAGCTTATGTGGCAAAAAAGGGAAAGGCGCCCATAGGGTAGTAGTTCTTGGTTGGTTAATTAGAGAAAAATTTGCGATTATGCTCACCTTTTGGTGTTGTGCAAGAATAGGCACAAGACTAGTGTAGACGTGTATTTGAATGATGGTCGGTGCTGCCAGGATTGTTCGCTCCTCACTTGTGGAGGTGCCAATCCTCCAGAGGAGAGATGAGAGACAGTAAAAGGCCTGTGGAGTGATAGGGGTTCACCAATTTTGATACTTCTTGGCGTAAAAACCACGACCTCGAGTGATTGGAGACGATTCTTTTTTATATTAATGTAGGTGACAACGCGTTTCGGAGTTGAAAAACACTCCTTTTTCAAGTCTAAGAGGTGATCAGATTCCATAAATTAGGACAAATAGTATTATACTAGTAATATATAAAGAGACAATAATAGTAGGTGTAACGGACCGTTCAGCACACAACTCCGTTCAGACGATATCCTCCTTTCAATGCACAGGCAGCTGCTGCAAGCACCAGTCTGCCGAACTGCAAACTACACGAACACTGGAAACCGCGGAACAGGAAAAGCATACAATCGGCTTACACTCCTGGCAATCAGCACACAATCCAATTCCCCCAATAACGAGACGGCACTTCGTTTTGAGGTCAAGCAGAACTGACTGTACTTCAAGTACAGCCTCTTTTATTCATAAACCACAAACATAGTACTGCCCACAGGGTTTTGAAATACAACCAATCAGTAATTTACAACACATACAATGTAAGTACAGCAACCAATCCTTCACGCCCCCAGAGGACCAAAAGGAAGACTGCGACACAGGACAGATAGAACACATCCCCACAATGCATCATGGTTTCCTCCTCTCTGTCCTGGAGACAACCGAGGAGCAATCCAATTATCTCTCAGGACAAAGGGAGATCGCCAATACACATGTGGAGACAACAGGACAGACATTACCATTTAAATACACAATGGGACAATGGCACAATAGAAACACACCCAGCATATTCCTCCCAAGCTGACAAGTTACACTTATTATAAATTGTTACAACTTTGTGAGTTTACATTGTACATACATATAACTTATATAAATGTAGCCAGTATAACTTAGGGACAAACCTATCCAAAATTCACTTGAATAGGTTCAGGGGTTTAAAAGTTAGTAAAAGTATCTTAAAGGGCCGTAATCCAGGGGCAGGAGGCGGGCAAACAGCCCGCCCCAACACACTGTGGCGAAGTGGCTTTCGCCACATATCTTCCCATTCGGGGGGAGACTAACCAGGTAGCTGACCTTCTGTCGGTCAGTGCCTGAGTTAGTCGAGTAACCCACCCACAGTAAATTACAATCAATAAGGCAGCTCCCCCACAATAATATACAATCTGCAGTGCAGCCCCCCCCCCCCCCAACACTTGGTTACTGCACCCCGGGAATTTTGTAGCTTGTTTCGGTCCCATGGCTTCAACATGGCTGTGTTGGGCACTGGTCTCTTGGCTTTGTGGGTCGCTGAGTGAGCAGAGACCGGCGGTACTCTGCCCTGGTGCCAGCGCTTCAGCTGGGGGTACCTGCAGATAGACAAGCCTGGGACAAGGGGACAAAGAAGGTGTTACGGTTACTCCCAGGCTAGCTGGAAGCTGGACCGCTTGGATAGTCTGGATCTCTGTTTAGGGAGAGAGAGAGGAGCCGCTTCGTCTCGATATCCAGAAGGATCCTGTAAATGTAGAACAATCCCACTAGCTATTTTTCAGCTAGGATAATCTTTCCCCCACAAAACCAGGCGAGGCTGCGATTTGAAGGTCAAACTAGGACTGACTGCCCTGGGGCCTACAGACTCTTTTATTTACAATCCACAAACATAGCACTGCCCACAGGGGTTTGAAATACAACCAATCAATCCGGACAATAAACACAGACACACCCACGCAAAATCCTCCTCTCTGTCTGTGATAAGATTATTGAACACAATGGCGAATATAATTTTCACAGGCAGAGAAATACAGTTTTATAAAACATATCACAGGAACCCCAAAACATGCAATAACCCCATAACCAATATATCCTCGGAACCGGGGGATCTGGGTGAACCACATATCAGAAATTCACCCAGATCCGTTCAGTAGTCTGGAAGATACAGTTTTATGCCAGTTACACCGAAAATATACAAGTTATACAGAAAATAGTCACTAATAAATGTGTCCCCTGTTTGGTAGTTTCAAACTACTGAATGATGTCTCTGTGCACCAAATACCGGCGAGATGGCACCGTGTAGAAAAGTCCGAACAGTGTCTGTGAGTTAAAATGGCCGCCATCCATTGTTCTCACCATGTGCTTCATCCATTCAGACTAACAGGGTAACTAACAGTTTTGTAACAGTGCTCCCTTTTTGTGGAACACTCTGGCAGACACTGTCTGACCCCTTTTCAGGGCAGACTAAGGCTGTCCAGACCGCTGGTTATGCTGGGCTGAGGTCTGTTTGTCTGGACAACCCGTCGGCGTTGCCATTCTGTTTCCCAGGTCTGTAGGTAATGGTGATGTTGAAGGGTTGTAACGATAAACTCCAACGTAAAAGTCTGCCGTTATTCCCAGAGACCCGGTTTAGCCACACCAACAAGTTATGGTCTGTAACCAGAGTGAATTCTTGTCCATACAAATAGGGAGTCAATTTCTTTAGTGCCCACACCAAAGCCAAACACTCTTTTTCTACCGCTGCATAGCTGACTTCGCGTGGCAGGAGCTTACGGCTGATGTAGACAACTGGGTGCTCCCCTCCATCTTCGCCTATTTGGCTGAGGACAGCTCCCAGCCCGAACATGGGAGCGTCTGTATGGACGATAAAATGCTTGTTAAGGGCTGGGGCCGCCAAGACAGGAGCGTTAACAAGAGCATTTTTGAGAGCTTGGAAAGACGTTTCACAGTGGGGAGACCACAGGACCTGTCGAGGTAAGTTTTTCTTGGTCAGGTCAGTCAGGGGTTTGGCAAGTGTGCTGTAGTCTGGTACAAACCGTCTGTAGTACCCTGCTGTGCCCAGGAATGCTAGGACCTGAGTCTTAGTGGTGGGAGTGGGCCAATTGGCGACAGCTTCTATCTTGGCCGGTTCTGGTCGCTGTTTCCCACACCCCACCCGGTGACCCAGGTACTGTACCTCGGCCATCCCAAAGTGGCATTTAACTGGCTTCAGAGTCAGGCCAGCAGCCCGGATCTGATCCAGAACCATTCCTATGTGAGCTAAGTGGTCCTCCCAGGACTCACTGTGGATCGCTATGTCGTCCAGGTATGCGCAAGCAAAAACTCTGGAAGCCATCCAGGAGCCTATCGACCAAGCGCTGGAATGTAGCTGGGGCATTCTTCATCCCAAACGGCATTACCTTAAAATGATATAAGCCGAACGGGGTGACGAATGCCGACTTGGGGACAGCCTCCTGGGCCAGGGGGATCTGCCAGTAACCCTTGCAGAGGTCAATGGTGGTCAGATAATTTCCCCTGGCTATACGATCGAGTAGCTCGTCTACCCTGGGCATAGGGTAAGCGTCCCTCACTGTCTTTTCATTAAGCCTCCAATAGCCTACGCAAAACCGGGTTGTACCATCTTTCTTGGGCACCAGGACCACTGGGGAAGCCCAGGGACTATCGGAGGGCTCAATTACCCTGAGTTGGAGCATCTCATCGATCTCCTTCTTCATCCCTGTCCTAACTGCCTCGGGGATTCGGTAAGGAGCCTGGCGTAAAGGAGCTTGTCCCGGGGTATCTACCTGGTGGGTGGTTGAGATAGTGTACCCTGGCTTCTGGGAGAAGGTGGGGCTTTTGGACTGCAGGAGTTGATTAAGCTGCTCCCTTTCAGTGGGGCTAAGTCGGTCCCCTATCTTGACCTGAGCTACTATATCTGCGTGGGGACTCTTTTTTCTAACAGATCTGGAATGGGTAGACTGTCGGGGTCTTCCTGAGGGGGACAGCATACGGCCGTCACGTTCTCCGGCCGCTCAAGATATTCCTTGAGCATGTTCACATGGAATGTCTTTCTAAGATTGCTGTCATGGCAGCTAGCTATTACGTAAGTGGTGTCTCCCCTTTTCTCCACTATCTGGTAGGGGCCCTGCCAGGACGCCTGCAATTTGTCTGTCTTAACTGGCTTAAGCACTAACACCTTTTGCCCTATGGTAAAGATTCTCTTTCGGGCCCCCCGATCGTACCATACCTTCTGTCTTCTCTGGGCCGATTGGAGGTTAGCCTGCACTGATTTGGCTAATTGCTCCATTCGGTCCCTGAGTTCCAGCACGTACGGCACAATGCGGATACCGTCAGTCTCCATCTCTCCCTCCCAGTGCTCCCGAATCAGGTTTAGGGGTCCCCGTACCTTTCTTCCGTAGAGCAACTCGAAGGGAGAGAACCCGGTCGTTTCCTGGGGCACCTCCCGATAAGCAAATAGGAGGTGCGGCAGAAAACGCTCCCAGTCTCAGTATTCCTGAGTAAACGTCTTGAGCATTTGTTTGAGGGTCCCATTGAACCTCTCACAAAGTCCGTTCGTCTGGGGGTGGTATGGAGAGCTCAGGAGGGACTTAATTTTGCAAACCTGCCAGAGTTGCTGAGTCAATTCGGCAGAAAATTGGGTGCCTCGGTCGGACAGGATTTCTTTTGGAAATCCTACCCGGGAGAACACCTGCACCAGCGCATTCGCTACCGTATCCGCTTGGATGTTGGATAGGGCGACAGCTTCAGGGTACCTGGTAGCGTAGTCCACTACGGTAAGAATGTAGCGCTTACCGGAGGGACTAGGGGTAGCCAGCGGTCCCACTAGGTCAATAGCAACCCTGCTGAAGGGTTCCTCCACAATGGGCATATTTACTAGATGAGCTTTAGGGTGATCGCCTCTCCTCCCTACTCGTTGACACACATCGCAGGTATTACAATAAGTCCTAACGTCAGCGTGTACCCCTGGCCAAAAGAACGTGTGAGTAATGCGGTGAAGTGTGCGGGTTACAGCTAGGTGGCCTGCCAAGGGAATGTCGTGTCCTATCTTGAGTATTTCTCGACGGTATTTGTGGGGCACTACCAGCTGTCGCCTATGCTGCCCCCTTTTCTCCGTCAAGCGATACAGCTTTCCCTTTTCCCATAAAAAGGTTTCGTTATCTGACCCGCTCCCTCCGGTCTCTGCTCGTTCCCGGTACTTTTGTAATGTCGGGTCAGTCTTAGACTCTGTCTCGAAAGCATCTGGGGTGTCCCAGGGTATGGGACCTAACGGGTCAGTCAAGGTCGGGGTAGGTCTTACCTGTGTCTCCCGCACTGGTGAGAGTTCTCGCTCCGTTCGGGCTTGGGCTCGGGTAGTCACTGGGTTCGCCTCGTTGTTGTATACTAGAGCATAGGCAGAAGTCATGGGGCCCAAATCGTTGCCCAGTAGTACTTTGGCAGGTAAATTATCCATTATGCCCACGTTCACGACCCCCTTTCCCGCTCCCCAATCAAGATGTACTTTAGCGGTCAGAATTTTGTACACATCCCCCCCCCCCCGCCACTCTAACGGCCACAGTCTGCCCTGATCGCTTGTGCCCTGGCACCAAATGGCTCTGGACCAGTGTAATGGTAGCCCCCGTGTCTCTTAACCCCTCGGTAGATTGCCCCTCAAGCCATACTTTCTGCCGATGGTGCTGGCGGTTATCCGAAGCAGCATATACAGGATCTGCTTCGTGAAGTGGTCCCAAATGTTCCTCCATAGGGGCCTCTTGGTTAACACAGAGTGCCTGGGCAGGACAAGATGACCCAGAGGGGTAATTATAATTCCGGGGGGTCTGGTGTGCATTAAGGGGGCAGCTAGCCATGTGGTGCCCTGGTTGATTGCATCAGTAGCAGGTCGGTCTGGGACGATCAGAGTTGTTATTTGGTGGTCCTGAGTACCGTATGGGCCCAGCGGGCATCGGGGCTCGGAATTCGGTATGTGGCGACGTATGGTAAACATCTTTGTGTTCGACCCGTGCTGGGGTTCGGTAGTTCGTGGGTTCGTGTAGACGGGAGTCGTAATGTTCATCGGCCAATTTGGCTGCTTCTTCTAAGGTAGAAGGTCGTCTGTCTCGCAGCCATTCCTTCCCCTGCTGCTCCATGCCGTTATAAAAATGTTCTAAGAGAAATAATTGTAAAATTTCCTCACCAGTCACAGCTTTACTTCCGATCATCCAGTGATTTGCCGCTCTCCGCATTCGGTGCGCATATTCCATATGTGTATCGTTAGGCTTCTTTTTCGTGCTACGAAATTGTCGGCGATACGTGTCAGGAGTTACAGCGTACCGCCGCAACAGTGTCTCTTTGACCAGCGCATACTGTGTCACTTCCTCAGCGCCCAGAGTCCGAAATGCTTCCAGAGCTCGCCCGGATAGTTTCCCAGACAATATCGTGGGCCACTCTCTGTTGGGAATCTGGTGCAGGGCACATTGCCTTTCGAAGTCCGCCAAATATTCATCGATTCCTGTCTCGCTTTCTAGGAAGGGTCTAAAAGCCGCATAGGGTATCTTTGGCCTATCTTTTGGCCTTTTCGACAGGAACGATTACCTGCGGTGCTTCGCAATTGCGGTGTGCGGTCACTAGGCTGAGTTCGTGGGCTCGAGCCTTCCGTATATCCTCGTCCGCTTCTGCCATCAACTGCTGCACCAGTTCCATAGGTGGGTTCGGCCCGTATAGCGAGAGCCTCTCCCGAACAATCCTGGTCTTTTCGTCACCACTCGTGGTCGGGGTTTCTGCCATCGTGAAGCCCTGATCCAATTCGGTTAATTCTGCGATCAGTTCCCTTCTCGGACGGTTGCTGGCGTTCCCCCCTCTGCTTTCGAGTAAATCCTTTAGGGTCGCACGTTTCAATTTTTCGTAAGCGCTCTCCATCCGTTCAGTACCTCTCCTAGGAAATCCAGGACAATCCCACTGCTGCCATCCAAATGTTACGGTTACTCCCAGGCTAGCTGGAAGCTGGACCGCTTGGATAGTCTGGATATCCAGAAGGATCCTGTAAATGTAGAACAATCCCACTAGCTATCTTACAGCTAGGATAATCTTTCCCCCACAAAACGAGGCGAGGCTGCGATTTGAAGGTCAAACTAGGACTGACTGCCCTGGGGCATACAGACTCTTTTATTTACAATCCACAAACATAGTACTGCCCACAGGGGTTTGAAATACAACCAATCAATCCGTACATTAAACCCAGACACTCCCACGCAAAATCCTCCTCTCTGTCTGTGATAAGATTACTGAATACAATGGCGAATATAATTATCACAGGCAGAGAAATACAGTTTTATAAAACATATCACAGGAACCCCAAAACATGCAATAACCCCATAACAAGTATATCCTCGGAACCGGGGGATCTGGGTGAACCACATATCCGAAATTCACCCAGATCCGTTCAGTAGTCTGGAAGATACCGTTTTATGCCAGTTACACCGAAAATATACAAGTTCTACAGAAAATAGTCACTAATAAATGTGTCCCCTGTTTGGTAGTTTCAAACTACTGAATGATGTCTCTGTGCACCAAATACAGGCAAGATAGCACCGTGTTGAAAAGCCAAAACAGTGTCTGTGAGTTACAATGGCCGCCATCTATTGTTCTCACCATGTGCTTCATCCATTCAGACTAACAGGGTAACTAACAGTTTTGTAACACAGTGATATACTGATACATAGACGGCCGGCTGTATAATACTGTACATGGATGAAGAGCCCTGGTGAATGATGGGACAGTGATATACTGATATATAGACGGCCGGCTGTATAATACTGTAGATGGATGAAGAGCCCTGGTGAATGATGGGACAGTGATATACTGATACATAGACGGCCGGCTGTATAATACTGTAGATAAATGAAGAGCCCTGGTGAATGATGGGACAGTGATATACTGATACATAGACGGCCGGCTGTATAATACTGTAGATGGATGAAGAGCCCTGGTGAATGATGGGACAGTGATATACTGATACATAGACGGCCGGCTGTATAATACTGTAGATGGATGAAGAGCCCTGGTGAATGATGGTACAGTGATATACTGATACATAGACGGCCGGCTGTATAATACTGTAGATGGATGAAGAGCCCTGGTGAATGATGGGACAGTGATATACTGATACATAGACGGCCGGCTGTATAATACTGTAGATGGATGAAGAGCCCTGGTGAATGATGGTACAGTGATATACTGATACATAGACGGCCGGCTGTATAATACTGTAGATGGATGAAGAGCCCTGGTGAATGATGGCACAGTGATATACTGATACATAGACGGCCGGCTGTATAATACTGTAGATGGATGAAGAGCCCTGGTGAATGATGGGACAGTGATATACTGATACATAGACGGCCGGCTGTATAATACTGTAGATGGATGAAGAGCCCTGGTGAATGATGGCACAGTGATATACTGATACATAGACGGCCGGCTGTATAATACTGTAGATGGATGAAGAGCCCTGGTGAATGATGTTACAGTGATATACTGATACATAGACGGTCGGCTGTATAATACTGTAGATGGATGAAGAGCCCTGGTGAATGATGGCACAGTGATATACTGATACATAGACGGCCGGCTGTATAATACTGTAGATGGATGAAGAGCCCTGTTGAATAATGGGACAGTGATATACTGATACATAGACGGCCGGCTGTATAATACTGTAGATGGATGAAGAGTCCTGGTGAATGATGGGACAGTGATATACTGATACATAGACGGCCGGCTGTATAATACTGTAGATGGATGAAGAGCCCTGGTGAATGATGGCACAGTGATATACTGATACATAGACGGCCGGCTGTATAATACTGTAGATGGATGAAGAGCCCTGGTGAATGATGGGACAGTGATATACTGATACATAGACGGCCGGCTGTATAATACTGTAGATGGATGAAGAGCCCTGGTGAATGATGGGACAGTGATATACTGATACATAGACGGCCGGCTGTATAATACTGTAGATGGATGAAGAGCCCTGGTGAATGATGGGACAGTGATATACTGATACATAGACGGCCGGCTGTATAATACTGTAGATGGATGAAGAGCCCTGGTGAATGATGGTACAGTGATATACAGCCGGCCGTCTATGTATCAGTATAATACTGTAGATGGATGAAGAGCCCTGGTGAATGATGGGACAGTGATATACTGATACATAGACGGTCGGCTGTATAATACTGTAGATGGATGAAGAGCCCTGGTGAATGATGGGACAGTGATATACTGATACATAGACGGACGGCTGTATAATACTGTAGATGGATGAAGAGCCCTGGTGAATGATGTTACAGTGATATACTGATACATAGACGGCCGGCTGTATAATACTGTAGATGGATGAAGAGCCCTGGTGAATGATGGGACAGTGATATACTGATACATAGACGGCCGGCTGTATAATACTGTAGATGGATGAAGAGCCCTGGTGAATGATGGGACAGTGATATACTGATACATAGACGGCCGGCTGTATAATACTGTAGATGGATGGAGAGCCCTGGTGAATGATGGGACAGTGATATACTGATACATAGACGGCCGGCTGTATAATACTGTAGATGGATTAAGAGCCCTGGTGAATGATGGGACAGTGATATACTGATACATAGACGGCCGGCTGTATAATACTGTAGATGGATGAAGAGTCCTGGTGAATGATGGGACAGTGATATACTGATACATAGACGGCCGGCTGTATAATACTGTAGACGGATGAAGAGCCCTGGTGAATGATGGGACAGTGATATACTGATACATAGACGGCCGGCTGTATAATACTGTAGATGGATGAAGAGCCCTGGTGAATGATGGGACAGTGATATACTGATACATAGACGGCCGGCTGTATAATACTGTAGATGGATGAAGAGCCCTGGTGAATGATGGGACAGTGATATACCGATACATAGACGGCCGGCTGTATAATACTGTAGATGGATGAAGAGCCCTGGTGAATGATGGGACAGTGATATACTGATACATAGACGGCCGGCTGTATAATACTGTAGATGGATGAAGAGCCCTGGTGAATGATGGTACAGTGATATACTGATACATAGACGGCCGGCTGTATAATACTGTAGATGGATGAAGAGCCCTGGTGAATGATGGCACAGTGATATACTGATACATAGACGGCCGGCTGTATAATACTGTAGATGGATGAAGAGCCCTGGTGAATGATGGCACAGTGATATACTGATACATAGACGGCCGGCTGTATAATACTGTAGATGGATGAAGAGCCCTGGTGAATGATGGCACAGTGATATACTGATACATAGACGGCCGGCTGTATAATACTGTAGATGGATGGAGAGCCCTGGTGAATGATGGGACAGTGATATATTGATACATAGACGGCCGGCTGTATAATACTGTAGATGGATGAAGAGCCCTGGTGAATGATGGTACAGTGATATACTGATACATAGACGGCCGACTGTATAATACTGTACATGGATGAAAAGCCCTGGTGAATGATGGGACAGTGATATACTGATACATAGACGGCCGGCTGTATAATACTGTAGATGGATGAAGAGCCCTGGTGAATGATGGGACAGTGATATACTGATACATAGACGGCCGGCTGTATAATACTGTAGATGGATGAAGAGCCCTGGTGAATGATGGGACAGTGATATACTGATACATAGACGGCCGGCTGTATAATACTGTAGATGGATGAAGAGCCCTGGTGAATGATGGGACAGTGATATACTGATACATAGACGGTCGGCTGTATAATACTGTAGATGGATGAAGAGCCCTGGTGAATGATGGGACAGTGATATAGTGATACATAGACGGCCGGCTATATAATACTGTAGATGGATGAAGAGCCCTGGTGAATGATGGGACAGTGATATACTGATACATAGACGGCCGGCTGTATAATACTGTAGATGGATGAAGAGCCCTGGTGAATGATGGTACAGTGATATACTGATACATAGACGGTCGGCTGTATAATACTGGAGATGGATGAAGAGCCCTGGTGAATGATGGGACAGTGATATACTGATACATAGACGGCCGGCTGTATAATACTGTAGATGGATGAAGAGCCCTGGTGAATGATGGTACAGTGATATACTGATACATAGACGGCCGGCTGTATAATACTGTAGATGGATGAAGAGCCCTGGTGAATGATGGGACAGTGATATACTGATACATAGACGGCCGGCTGTATAATACTGTAGATGGATGAAGAGCCCTGGTGAATGATGGGACAGTGATATACTGATACATAGACGGTCGGCTGTATAATACTGTAGATGGATGAAGAGCCCTGGTGAACGATGGGACAGTGATATACTGATACATAGACGAAGAGCCCTGGTGAATGATGGGACAATGATATACTGATACATAGACGGTCGGCTGTATAATACTGTAGATGGATGAAGAGCCCTGGTGAATGATGGACAGTGATATACTGATACATAGACGGCCGGCTATATAATACTGTAGATGGATGAAGAGCCCTAGTGAATGATGGGACAGTGATATACTGATACATAGACGGCCGGCTGTATAATACTGTAGATGGATGAAGAGCTCTGGTGAATGATGGGACAGTGATATACTGATACATAGACGGCCGGCTGTATAATACTGTAGATGGATGAAGAGCCCTGGTGAATGATGGGACAGTGATATACTGATACATAGACGACCGGCTGTATAATACTGTAGATGGATGAAGAGCCCTAGTGAATGATGGGACAGTGATATACTGATACATAGACGGCCGGCTATATAATACTGTAGATGGATGAAGAGCCCTGGTGAATGATGGGACAGTGATATACTGATACATAGACGGCCGGCTGTATAATACTGTAGATGGATGAAGAGCCCTGGTGAATGATGGGACAGTGATATACTGATACATAGACGGCCGGCTGTATAATACTGTAGATGGATGAAGAGCCCTGGTGAATGATGGTACAGTGATATACTGATACATAGACGGCCGGCTGTATAATACTGTAGATGGATGGAGAGCCCTGGTGAATGATGGGACAGTGATATACTGATACATAGACGGCCGGCTGTATAATACTGTAGATGGATGAAGAGCCATGGTGAATGATGGGACAGTGATATACTGATACATAGACGGCCGGCTGTATAATACTGTAGATGGTTAAAGAGCCCTGGTGAATGATGGGACAGTGATATACTGATACATAAACGGCCGGCTGTATAATACTGGAGATGGATGAAGAGCCCTGGTGAATGATGGTACAGTGATATACTGATACATAGACGGCCGGCTGTATAATACTGTAGATGGATGAAGAGCCCTGGTGAATGATGGGACAGTGATATACTGATACATAGACGGCCGGCTGTATAATACTGTAGATGGTTAAAGAGCCCTGGTGAATGAGGGACAGTGATATACTGATACATAAACGGCCGGCTGTATAATACTGGAGATGGATGAAGAGCCCTGGTGAATGATGGTACAGTGATATACTGATACATAGACGGCCGGCTGTATAATACTGTAGATGGATGAAGAGCCCTGGTTGAATGATGGGACAGTGATATACTGATACATAGACGGCCGGCTGTATAATACTGTAGATGGATGAAGAGCCCTGGTGAATGATGGGACAGTGATATACTGATACATAGACGACGGCTGTATAATACTGTAGATGGATGAAGAGCCCTGGTGAATGATGGGACAGTGATATAGTGATACATAGACGGCCGGCTGTATAATACTGTAGATGGATGAAGAGCCCTGGTGAATGATGGTACAGTGATATACTGATACATAGACGGCCGGCTGTATAATACTGTAGATGGATGAAGAGCCCTGGTGAATGATGGGACAGTGATATACTGATACATAGACGGCCGGCTGTATAATACTGTAGATGGATGAAGAGCCCTGGTGAATGATGGACAGTGATATACTGATACATAGACGGCGACTGTATAATACTGTAGATGGATGAAGAGCCCTGGTGAATGATGGGACAGTGATATACTGATACATAGACGGCCGGCTGTATAATACTGTAGATGGATGAAGAGCCCCGGTGAATGATGGACAGTGATATACTGATACATAGACGGCCGGCTATATAATACTGTAGATGGATGAAGAGCCCTATGAATGATGGGACAGTGATATACTGATACATAGACGGCCGGCTGTATAATACTGTAGATGGATGAAGAGCCCTGGTGAATGATGGGTACAGTGATATCCTGATACATAGACGGCCGGCTGTATAATACTGTAGATGATGAGAAGAGCCCTGGTGAATGATGGGGACAGTGATATACTGATACATAGACGGCCGGCTGTATAATACTGTAGATGGATGAAGAGCCCTGGTGAACGATGGGACAGTGATATACTGATACATAGACGGTCGGCTGTATAATACTGTAGATGGATGGAGAGCCCTGGTGAATGATGGGACAGTGATATACTGATACATAGACGGCCGGCTGTATAATACTGTAGATGGATGGAGAGCCCTGGTGAATGATGGTACAGTGATATACTGATACATAGACGGTCGGGCTGTATAATACTGTAGATGGATGAAGAGCCCTGGTGAATGATGGGACAGTGATATACTGATACATAGACGGCCGGCTGTATAATACTGTAGAGGATGAAGAGCCCTGGTGAATGATGGTACAGTGATATACTGATACATAGACGGCCGACTGTATAATACTGGTAGATGGATGAAGAGCCCTGGTGAATGATGGGACAGTGATATACTGATACATAGACGGCCGGCTGTATAATACTGTAGATGGATGAAGAGCCCTGGTGAATGATGGGACAGTGATATACTGATACATAGACGGCCGGCTGTATATGCTGTAGATGGATGAAGAGCCCTGGTGAATGATGGTACAGTGATATACTGATACATAGACGGCCGGCTGTATAATACTGTAGATGGATGAAGAGCCCTGGTGAATGATGGGACAGTGATATACGATACATAGACGGCCGGCTGTATAATACTGTAGATGGATGAAGAGCCCTGGTGAATGATGGGACGTGATATACTGATACATAGACGGCCGGCTGTATAATACTGTAGATGGATGAAGAGCCCTGGTGAATGATGGGACAGTGATATACTGATACATAGACGGCCGGCTGTATAATACTGTAGATGGATGAAGAGCCCTGGTGAATGATGGGACAGTGATATACTGATACATAGACGGCCGGCTGTATAATACTGTAGATGGATGAAGAGCCCTGGTGAATGATGGGACAGTGATATACTGATACATAGACGGCCGGCTGTATAATACTGTAGATGGATGAAGAGCCCTGGTGAATGATGGACAGTGATATACTGATACATAGACGGCCGGCTGTATAATACTGTAGATGGTTAAAGAGCCTGGTGAATGATGGGACAGTGATATACTGATACATAGACGGCCGGCTGTATAATACTGTAGATGGATGAAGAGCCCTGGTGAATGATGGGACAGTGATATACTGATACATAGACGGTCGGCTGTATAATACTGTAGATGGATGAAGAGCCCTGGTGAATGATGGGACAGTGATATACTGATACATAGACGGACGGCTGTATAATACTGTAGATGGATGAAGAGCCCTGGTGAATGATGTTACAGTGATATACTGATACATAGACGGCCGGCTGTATAATACTGTAGATGGATGGAGAGCCCTGGTGAATGATGGGACAGTGATATACTGATACATAGACGGCCGGCTGCATAATACTGTAGATGGATGAAGAGTCCTGGTGAATGATGGGACAGTGATATACTGATACATAGACGGCCGGCTGTATAATACTGTAGATGGATGAAGAGCCCTGGTGAATGATGGTACAGTGATATACTGATACATAGACGGCCGGCTGTATAATACTGTAGATGGATGAAGAGCCCTGGTGAATGATGGCACAGTGATATACTGATACATAGACGGTCGGCTGTATAATACTGTAGATGGATGAAGAGCCCTGGTGAATGATGGCACAGTGATATACTGATACATAGACGGCCGGCTGTATAATACTGTAGATGGATGAAGAGCCCTGGTGAATGATGGGTACAGTGATATACTGATACATAGACGGTCGGCTGTATCATACTGTAGATGGATGAAGAGCCCTGGTGAATGATGGGACAGTGATATACTGATACATAGACGGCCGGCTGCATAATACTGTAGATGGATGAAGAGCCCTGGTGAATGATGGTACAGTGATATACTGATACATAGACGGGCGGCTGTATAATACTGTAGATGGATGAAGAGCCCTGGTGAATGATGGTACAGTGATATACTGATACATAGACGGCCGGCTGTATAATACTGTAGATGGATGAAGAGCCCCTGGTGAATGATGGTACAGTGATATACTGATACATAGACGGCCGGCTGTATAATACTGTAGATGGATGAAGAGCCCGGTGAATGATGGTACAGTGATATACTGATACATAGACGGCCGGCTGTATAATACTGTAGATGGATGAAGAGCCCTGGTGAATGATGGTACAGTGATATACTGATACATAGACGGCCGGCTGTATAATACTGTAGATGGATGAAGAGCCCTGGTGAATGATGGTACAGTCATATACTGATACATAGACGGCCGGCTGTATAATACTGTAGATGGATGGAGAGCCCTGGTGAATGATGGGACAGTGATATACTGATACATAGACGGCCGGCTGTATAATACTGTAATGGATGAAGAGCCCTGGTGAATGATGGTACAGTGATATACTGATACATAGACGGCCGGCTGTATAATACTGTAGATGGATGAAGAGCCCTGGTGAATGATGGGACAGTGATATACTGATACATAGACGGCCGGCTGTATAATACTGGAGATGGATGAAGAGCCCTGGTGAATGATGGGACAGTGATATATTGATACATAGATGGCCGACTGTATAATACTGTAGATGGATGAAGAGCCCTGGTGAATGATGGGACAGTGATATACTGATACATAGACGGCCGGCTGTATAATACTGTACATGGATGAAAAGCCCTGGTGAATGATGGGACAGTGATATACTGATACATAGACGGCCGGCTGTATAATACTGTAGATGGATGAAGAGCCCTGGTGAATGATGGGACAGTGATATACTGATACATAGACGGCCGGCTGTATAATACTGTAGATGGATGGAGAGCCCTGGTGAATGATGGTACAGTGATATACTGATACATAGACGGCCGGCTGTATAATACTGTAGATGGATGAAGAGCCCTGGTGAATGATGGGACAGTGATATACTGATACATAGACGGTCGGCTGTATATACTGTAGATGGATGAAGAGCCCTGGTGAACGATGGGACAGTGATATACTGATACATAGACGAAGAGCCCTGGTGAATGATGGGACAGTGATATACTGATACATAGACGGTCGGCTGTATAATACTGTAGATGGATGAAGAGCCCTGGTGAATGATGGTACAGTGATATACTGATACATAGACGGCCGGCTGTATAATACTGTAGATGGATGAAGAGCCCTGGTGAATGATGGACAGTGATATACTGATACATAGACGGCCGGCTATATAATACTGTAGATGGATGAAGAGCCCTAGTGAATGATGGGACAGTGATATACTGATACATAGACGACCGGCTGTATAATACTGTAGATGGATGAAGAGCCCTAGTGAATGATGGGACAGTGATATACTGATACATAGACGGGCGGCTATATAATACTGTAGATGGATGAAGAGCCCTGGTGAATGATGGGACAGTGATATACTGATACATAGACGGCCGGCTGTATAATACTGTAGATGGATGAAGAGCCCTGGTGAATGATGGGACAGTGATATACTGATACATAGACGGCCGGCTGTATAATACTGTAGATGGATGAAGAGCCCTGGTGAATGATGGTACAGTGATATACTGATACATAGACGGCAGGCTGTATAATACTGTAGATGGTTAAAGAGCCCTGGTGAATGATGGGACAGTGATATACTGATACATAGACGGCCGGCTGTATAATACTGTAGACGGATGAAGAGCCCTGGTGAACGATGGGACAGTGATATACTGATACATAGACGGCCGGCTGTATAATACTGTAGATGGATGAAGAGCCCTGGTGAACGATGGGACAGTGATATACTGATACATAGACGGCGGGCTGTATAATACTGTAGATGGACGAAGAGCCCTGGTGAATGATGGGACAGTGATCTACTGATAAATAGACGGCAGGCTGTATAATACTGTAGATGGATGAAGAGCCCCTGGTGAATGATGGGACAGTGATATACTGATACATAGACGGTCGGCTGTATAATACCTGTAGATGGATGAAGAGCCCTAGTGAATGATGGGACAGTGATATACTGATACATAGACGGCCGGCTGTATAATACTGTAGATGGATGAAGAGCCCTGGTGAATGATGGGACAGTGATATACTGATACATAGACGGCCGGCTGTATAATACTGTATATGGATGAAGAGCCCTGGTGAATGATGGGACAGTGATATACTGATACATAGACGGCCGGCTGTATAATACTGTAGATGGATGAAGAGCCCTGGTGAATGATGGGACAGTGATATACTGATACATAGACGGCCGGCTGTATAATACTGTAGATGGATGAAGAGCCCTGGTGAATGATGGGACAGTGATATACTGATACATAGACGGCCGGCTGTATAATACTGTAGATGGATGAAGAGCCCTGGTGAATGATGGGACAGTGATATACTGATACATAGACGGCCGGCTGTATAATACTGTAGATGGATGAAGAGCCCTGGTGAATGATGGTACAGTGATAATACTGATACATAGACTGGCCGGCTGTATAATACTGTAGATGGATGAAGAGCCCTGGTGAACGATGGGACAGTGATATACTGATACATAGACGGTCGGCTGTATAATACTGTAGATGATGGAAGCCCTGGTGAATGATGGTACAGTGATATACTGATACATAGACGGCCGGCTGTATAATACTGTAGATGGATGAAGAGCCCTGGTGAATGATGGGACAGTGATATACTGATACATAGACGGCCGGCTGTATAATACTGTAGATGGATGAAGAGCCCTGGTGAATGATGGGACAGTGATATACTGATACATAGACGGCCGGCTGTATAATACTGTAGATGGATGAAGAGCCTGGTGAATGATGGGACAGTGATATACTGATACATAGACGGCCGGCTGTATAATACTGTAGATGGATTAAGAGTCCTGGTGAATGATGTTACAGTGATATACTGATACATAGACGGCCCGGCTGTATAATACTGTAGATGGATGAAGAGCCCTGGTGAATGATGGGACAGTGATATACTGATACATAGACGGCCGGCTGTATAATACTGTAGATGGATGAAGAGCCCCGGTGAATGATGGTACAGTGATATACTGATACATAGACGGCCGGCTGTATAATACTGTAGATGGATGAAGAGCCCTGGTGAATGATGGGACAGTGATATACTGATACATAGACGGCCGGCTGTATAATACTGTAGATGGATGAAGAGCCCTGGTGAATGATGGTACAGTGATATACTGATACATAGACGGCCGGCTGTATATTACTGTAGATGGATGAAGAGCCCTGGTGAATGATGGGACAGTGATATACTGATACATAGACGGCGGCTGTATAATACTGTAGATGGATGAAGAGCCCTGGTGAATGATGGTACAGTGATATACTGATACATAGACGGCCGGCTATATAATACTGTAGATGGATGAAGAGCCCTGGTGAATGATGGGACAGTGATATACTGATACATAGACGGCCGGCTGTATAATACTGTAGATGGATGGAGAGACCTGGTGAATGATGGGACAGTGATATACTGATACATAGACGGCCGGCTGTATAATACTGTAGATGGATGAAGAGCCCTGTTGAATGATGGGACAGTGATATACTGATACATAGACTGGTCGGCTGTATAATACTGTAGATGGATGAAGAGCCCTGGTGAATGATGGTACAGTGATATACTGATACATAGACGGCCGGCTGTATAATACTGTAGATGGTTGAAGAGCCCTGGTGAATGATGGTACAGTGATATACTGATACATAGACGGCCGGCTGTATAATACTGTAGATGGATGAAGAGCCCTGGTGAATGATGGGACAGTGATATACTGATACATAGACGGCCGGCTGTATAATACTGTAGATGGATGAAGAGCCCTGGTGAATGATGGGACAGTGATATACTGATACATAGACGGCCGGCTGTATAATACTGTAGATGGATGAAGAGCCCTGGTGAATGATGGGACAGTGATATACTGATACATAGACGGCCGGCTGTATAATACTGTAGATGGATGAAGAGCCCTGGTGAATGATGGGACAGTGATATACTGATACATAGACGGCCGGCTGTATAATACTGTAGATGGATGAAGAGCCCTGGTGAATGATGGGACAGTGATATACTGATACATAGACGGCCGGCTGTATAATACTGTAGACGGATGAAGAGCCCTGGTGAATGATGGGACAGTGATATACTGATACATAGACGGCCGGCTGTATAATACTGTAGATGGATTAAGAGCCCCGGTGAATGATGGTACAGTGATATACTGATACATAGACGGCCGGCTGTATAATACTGTAGATGGATGAAGAGCCCCGGTGAATGATGGTACAGTGATATACTGATACATAGACGGCCGGCTGTATAATACTGTAGATGGATGAAGAGCCCTGGTGAATGATGGGACAGTGATATACTGATACATAGACGCCGGCTGTATAATACTGTAGATGGATGAAGAGCCCTGGTGAATGATGGGACAGTGATATACTGATACATAGACGGCCGGCTGTATAATACTGTAGATGGATGAAGAGCCCTGGTGAATGATGGACAGTGATATCTGATACATAGACGGCCGGCTATATAATACTGTAGATGGATGAAGAGCCCTAGTGAATGATGGGACAGTGATATACTGATACATAGCGGCGGCTGTATAATACTGTAGATGGATGAAGAGCCCTGGTGAATGATGGTACAGTGATATACTGATACATAGACGGCCGGCTGTATAATACTGTAGATGGATGAAGAGCCCTGGTGAATGATGGTACAGTGATATACTGATACATAGACGGCCGGCTGTATAATACTGTAGATGGATGAAGAGCCCTGGTGAATGATGGGACAGTGATATACTGATACATAGACGGCCGGCTGTATAATACTGTAGATGGATGAAGAGCCCATGGTGAATGATGGGACAGTGATATACTGATACATAGACGGCCGGCTGTATAATACTGTAGATGGATGAAGAGCCCTGGTGAATGATGGTACAGTGATATACTGATACATAGACGGCCGGCTGTATAATACTGTAGATGGATGAAGAGCCCTGGTGAATGATGGCACAGTGATATACTGATACATAGACGGCCGGCTATATAATACTGTAGATGGACGAAGAGCCCTAGTGAATGATGGGACAGTGATTACTGATACATAGACGGCCGCTGTATAATACTGTAGATGGATGAAGAGCCCTGGTGAATGATGGGACAGTGATATACTGATACATAGACGGCCGGCTGTATAATACTGTAGATGGATGAAGAGCCCGGTGAATGAATGGGACAGTGATATACTGATTACATAGACGGCCGGCTGTATAATACTGTAGATGGATGAATAGCCCCGGTGAATGATGGTACAGTGATATACTGATACATAGACTGGCCGGCTGTATAATACTGTAGATGGATGAAGAGCCCTGGTGAATGATGGGACAGTGATATACTGATACATAGACGGCCGGCTGTATAATACTGTAGATGGACTGAAGAGCCCTGGTGAATGATGGGACAGTGATATACTGATACATAGACGGCCGGCTGTATAATACTGTAGATGGATGAAGAGCCCTGGTGAATGATGGGACAGTGATATACTGATACATAGACGGCCGGCTGTATAATACTGTAGATGGATGAAGAGCCCTGGTGAATGAATGGTACAGTGATATACTGATACATAGACGGCCGGCTGTATAATACTGTAGATGGATGAAGAGCCCTGGTGAATGATGGGACAGTGATATACTGATACATAGACGGCCGGCTGTATAATACTGTAGATGGATGAAGAGCCCTGGTGAATGATGGCACAGTGATATACTGATACATAGACGGCCGGCTGTATAATACTGTAGATGGATGAAGAGCCCTGGTGAATGATGGGACAGTGATATACTGATACATAGACGGCCGGCTGTATAATACTGTAGATGGATGAAGAGCCCTGGTGAATGATGGGACAGTGATATACTGATACATAGACGGCCGGCTGTATAATACTGTAGATGGATGAAGAGCCCTGGTGAATGATGGTACAGTGATATAGTGATACATAGACGGCCGGCTGTATAATACTGTAGATGGATGAAGAGTCCTGGCGAATGATGGCACAGTGATATACTGATACATAGACGGCCGGCTGTATAATACTGTAGATGGATGAAGAGCCCTGGTGAATGATGGGACAGTGATATACTGATACATAGACGGCCGGCTGTATAATACTGTAGATGGATGAAGAGCCCTGGTGAATGATGGTACAGTGATATACTGATACATAGACGGCCGGCTGTATAATACTGTAGATGGATGAAGAGCCCTGGTGAATGATGGTACAGTGATATACTGATACATAGACGGCCGGCCTGTATAATACTGTAGATGGATGAGAGTCCTGGTGAATGATGGTACAGTGATATACTGATACATAGACGGCCGGCTGTATAATGCTGTAGACGGATGAAGAGCCCTGGTGAATGATGGGACAGTGATATACTGATACATAGACGGCCGGCTGTATAATACTGTAGATGGATGAAGAGTCCTGGTGAATGATGGGACAGTGATATACTGATACATAGACGGCCGGCTGTATAATACTGTAGATGGATGAAGAGCCCTGGTGAATGATGGGACAGTGATATACTGATACTTAGACGGCCGGCTGTATAATACTGTAGATGGATGAAGAGCCCTGGTGAATAATGGGACAGTGATATACTGATACATAGACGGCCGGCTGTATAATACTGTAGATGGATGAAGAGCCCTGGTGAATGATGGGACAGTGATATACTGATACATAGACGGCCGGCTGTATAATACTGTAGATGGATGAAGAGCCCTGGTGAATGATGGGACAGTGATATACTGATACATAGACGGCCGGCTGTATAATACTGTAGACGGATGAAGAGCCCTGGTGAATGATGGTACAGTGATATACTGATACATAGACGGCCGGCTGTATAATACTGTAGATGGATGAAGAGCCCTGGTGAATGATGGTACAGTGATATACTGATACATAGAAGGCCGGCTGTATAATACTGTAGATGGATGGAGAGTCCTGGTGAATGATGGGACAGTGATATACTGATACATAGACGGCCGGCTGTATAATACTGTAGATGGATGAAGAGCCATGGTGAATGATGGTACAGTGATATACTGATACATAGAAGGCCGGCTGTATAATACTGTAGATGGATGAAGAGCCCTGGTGAATGATGGACAGTGATATACTGATACATAGACGGCCGGCTATATAATACTGTAGATGGACGAAGAGCCCTGGTGAATGATGGGACAGTGATATACCGATACATAGACGGCCGGCTGTATAATACTGTAGATGGATGAAGAGCCCTGGTGAATGATGGGACAGTGATATACTGATACATAGACGGCCGGCTGTATAATACTGTAGATGGATGAAGAGCCCTGGTGAATGATGGGACAGTGATATACTGATACATAGACGGCCGGCTGTATAATACTGTAGATGGATGAAGAGCCCTGGTGAATGATGGTACAGTGATATACTGATACATAGACGGCCGGCTGTATAATACTGTAGATGGATGAAGAGCCCTGGTGAATGATGGGACAGTGATATACTGATACATAGACGGCCGGCTGTATAATACTGTAGATGGATGAAGAGCCCTGGTGAATGATGGGACAGTGATATACTGATACATAGACGGCCGGCTGTATAATACTGTAGATGGATGAAGAGTCCTGGTGAATGATGGGACAGTGATATACTGATACATAGACGGCCGGCTGTATAATACTGTAGACGGATGAAGAGCCCTGGTGAATGATGGGACAGTGATATACTGATACATAGACGGCCGGCTGTATAATACTGTAGATGGATGAAGAGCCCTGGTGAATGATGGGACAGTGATATACTGATACATAGACGGCTGGCTGTATAATACTGTAGATGGATGAAGAGCCCTGGTGAATGATGGGACAGTGATATACTGATACATAGACGGCCGGCTGTATAATACTGTAGATGGATGAAGAGCCCTGGTGAATGATGGTACAGTGATATACTGATACATAGACGGCCGGCTGTATAATACTGTAGATGGATGAAGAGCCCTGGTGAATGATGGGACAGTGATATACTGATACATAGACGGTCGGCTGTATAATACTGTAGATGGATGAAGAGCCCTGGTGAATGATGGGACAGTGATATACTGATACTTAGACGGCCGGCTGTATAATACTGTAGATGGATGAAGAGCCCTGGTGAATGATGGGACAGTGATATACTGATACATAGACGGCCGGCTGTATAATACTGTAGATGGATGAAGAGCCCTGGTGAATGATGGGACAGTGATATACTGATACATAGACGGCCGGCTGTATAATACTGTAGATGGATGAAGAGCCCTGGTGAATGATGGTACAGTGATATACTGATACATAGACGGCCGGCTGTATAATACTGTAGATGGATGAAGAGCCCTGGTGAATGATGGGACAGTGATATACTGATACATAGACGGCCGGCTGTATAATACTGTAGACGGATGAAGAGCCCTGGTGAATGATGGGACAGTGATATACTGATACATAGACGGCCGGCTGTATAATACTGTAGATGGATGAAGAGCCCTGGTGAATGATGGGACAGTGATATACTGATACATAGACGGCCGGCTGTATAATACTGTAGATGGATGAAGAGCCTGGTGAATGATGTTACAGTGATATACTGATACATAGACGGCCGGCTGTATAATACTGTAGATGGTTGAAGAGCCCTGGTGAATGATGGTACAGTGATATACTGATACATAGACGGCCGGCTGTATAATACTGTAGATGGATGAAGAGCCCTGGTGAATGATGGGACAGTGATATACTGATACATAGACGGCCGGCTGTATAATACTGTAGATGGATGAAGAGCCCTGGTGAATGATGGGACAGTGATATACTGATACATAGACGGCCGGCTGTATAATACTGTAGATGGATGAAGAGCCCTGGTGAATGATGGGACAGTGATATACTGATACATAGACGGCCGGCTGTATAATACTGTAGACGGATGAAGAGCCCTGGTGAATGATGGGACAGTGATATACTGATACATAGACGGCCGGCTGTATAATACTGTAGACGGATGAAGAGCCCTGGTGAATGATGTTACAGTGATATACTGATACATAGACGGCTGGCTGTATAATACTGTAGATGGATGAAGAGCCCTGGTGAATGATGGGACAGTGATATACTGATACATAGACGGCCGGCTGTATAATACTGTAGATGGATGAAGAGCCCTGGTGAATGATGGTACAGTGATATACTGATACATAGACGGCCGACTGTATAATACTGTACATGGATGAAAAGCCCTGGTGAATGATGGGACAGTGATATACTGATACATAGACGGCCGGCTGTATAATACTGTAGATGGATGAAGAGCCCTGGTGAATGATGGGACAGTGATATACCGATACATAGACGGCCGGCTGTATAATACTGTAGATGGATGAAGAGCCCTGGTGAATGATGGGACAGTGATATACCGATACATAGACGGCCGGCTGTATAATACTGTAGATGGATGAAGAGCCCTGGTGAATGATGGGACAGTGATATACTGATACATAGACGGCCGGCTGTATAATACTGTAGATGGATGAAGAGCCCTGGTGAATGATGGGACAGTGATATACTGATACATAGACGGCCGGCTGTATAATACTGTAGATGGTTGAAGAGCCCTGGTGAATGATGGGACAGTGATATACTGATACATAGACGGCCGGCTGTATAATACTGTAGATGGATGAAGAGCCCTGGTGAATGATGGGACAGTGATATACTGATACATAGACGGCCGGCTGTATAATACTGTAGATGGATGAAGAGCCCTGGTGAATGATGGGACAGTGATATACTGATACATAGACGGTCGGCTGTATAATACTGTAGATGGATGAAGAGCCCTGGTGAATGATGGGACAGTGATATACTGATACATAGACGGCTGGCTGTATAATACTGTAGATGGATGAAGAGCCCTGGTGAATGATGGTACAGTGATATACTGATACATAGACGGCCGGCTGTATAATACTGTAGATGGATGAAGAGTCCTGGTGAATGATGGGACAGTGATATACTGATACATAGACGGCTGGCTGTATAATACTGTAGATGGATGAAGAGCCCTGGTGAATGATGGGACAGTGATATACTGATACATAGACGGTCGGCTGTATAATACTGTAGATGGATGAAGAGCCCTGGTGAATGATGGGACAGTGATATACTGATACATAGACGGCCGGCTGTATAATACTGTAGATGGATGAAGAGTCCTGGTGAATGATGGGACAGTGATATACTGATACATAGACGGCCGGCTGTATAATACTGTAGATGGATGAAGAGCCCTGGTGAATGATGGTACAGTGATATACTGATACATAGACGGCCGGCTGTATAATACTGTAGATGGATGAAGAGCCCTGGTGAATGATGGGACAGTGATATACTGATACATAGACGGCCGGCTGTATAATACTGTAGATGGATGAAGAGCCCTGGTGAATGATGGTACAGTGATATACTGATACATAGACGGCCGGCTGTATAATACTGTAGATGGATGAAGAGCCCTGGTGAATGATGGTACAGTGATATACTGATACATAGACGGCCGGCTGTATAATACTGTAGATGGATGAAGAGCCCTGGTGAATGATGGGACAGTGATATACTGATACATAGACGGCCGGCTGTATAATACTGTAGATGGATGAAGAGCCCTGGTGAATGATGGGACAGTGATATACTGATACATAGACGGCCGGCTAGGAGATTCAGGCAGTTTTCTGGGAGTAATAAAGAAACAAACTGGAAAAAATCTTTTAAAAATGTTCCGTCTGTTACTATTGGCAGGGTTGAGGCGGAAATTGAAGGTTTTCCGTTTGCTTGTAGTTCCCGTTTTGTCCTGCCTGCTAGGGTGGCGCTAGAGAGCAAGAGCATTTTTTGTGAGATTTTTGTGGATAGTGGAGCAGCGGTCAATCTCATTGATAGTCAATTTACAATAACTCATGGTTTCCAGGTGCGCACTTTGGGAAAGGATATTCCTGTTTTTGCTATTGATTCCGCTCCACTTTCTCAGAAATCATTAAAGGGCATAGTTCACAATATCCGTTTAATTGTGAGTGATGTTCATGTTAAGGAGGTGTCATGTTTCGTCCTTAGCGGTTTGCCTACCCCTCTAGTGTTGGGTTAGGGTTACTAACCCAACACTAACCCAACACTAGTCACAAGGTGACTTTTGCAGAGAGAATTGCCTCACGACATCTGTTTCTGAGGTTGCTACTAAGACTGTACCACCTTTTCTTTTTGAATTTTCAGATGTCTTCTCTGAGAGTGGAGTTCAGGATTTGCCCCCGCACAGGGAGTACGATTGTCCTATTAATCTCATCCCAGACGCCAAGCTGCCTAAATCTCGCTTATACAATCTTTCCCAACCTGAGAGGGTCGCTATGCGTGCTTATATCTCTGAGAGTCTGAGAAAAGGACATATACGACCCTCGAAGTCACCTGTTGCCGCTGGTTTTGTCTTTGTTAAGAAAAAAGATGGTTCTTTAAGACCTTGTCTGGATTTCAGGGAGCTGAACAGTATCACTATTCGTGACCCTTATCCGCTTCCTCTGATCCCGGACCTATTTAACCAGGTTGTTGGGGCTAAAGTCTTTTCCAAATTAGATTTAAGAGGGGCATACAACCTGGTCAGGGTCAGAGAAGGGGACGAATGGAAGACGGTCTTCAATACCCCTGAGGGCCATTTTGAAAATTTGGTTATGCCTTTTGGTTTGATGAATGCCCCAGCCGTTTTTCAGCATTTCGTGAACAGCATTTTTTATCATTTGATGGGAAAATTTGTATTAGTGTATTTGGATGACATTTTGATTTTTTCTCCTGATTTCAAAACTCATAAGGAACATTTACGTCAGGTCTTGCTCATCCTGCGGGAGAATAAATTATATGCGAAACTGGAAAAATGTGTGTTTGCGGTTCCAGAAATTCAATTTCTGGGGTTTCTTCTCTCCGCTTCTGGTTTTTGCATGGACCCCGAGAAGGTCCGCGCTGTGCTTGAGTGGGAGCTTCCTGAGAATCAGAAGGCGTTGATGCGTTTTTTGGGCTTTGCCAATTATTACAGGAAGTTTATTTTGAATTATTCCTCTATTGTTAAACCACTCACTGATATGACCAGAAAGGGGGTAGATTTTTCTTCTTGGTCAGTAGAGGCGCGTAAGGCTTTTTATAATATCAAGGAGAGTTTTGCTTCCGCTCCCATCTTGGTACAACCTGATATTTTTTTACCCTTCATAGTTGAGGCTGATGCTTCTGAGGCGGGTGTGGGTGCGGTCTTGTCTCAGGGTTCCTCTCCTGCCAAATGGCGACCGTGTGCCTTTTTCTCGAAAAAACTCTCCTCCGCAGAGAGAAATTATGATGTGGGAGATAGGGAATTGTTGGCCATCAAATTGGCTTTTGAGGAATGGCGCCATTGGCTGGAGGGAGCCAGACACCCTATCACCGTGTTTACCGACCATAAAAATCTGGCCTACTTGGAGTCAGCCAAGCGTCTGAACCCGAGACAGGCCAGATGGTCTTTGTTCTTTTCAAGATTTAATTTTGTTGTCACGTTCCGCCCTGAAGGCAGATGCCCTGTCACGTTGTTTTCCGGGAGGTGGTAATTTTGAAGACCCTGTTCCCATTTTGGCTGAAGGTGTGGTGGTCTCTGCTCTTTTTTCTGAATTGGAGGCAGAGGTGCAGGCAGCCCAGTCAGAGGCTCCTGATCTTTGTCCTCCTGGGAGGTTGTTTGTGCCTCTCGCTTTAAGACACAAGATTTTTAAGGAACACCACGATACGGTCCTTGCTGGGCACCCGGGGGCAAGAGCCACACTGGATCTCATCGCTCGGAGATTCTGGTGGCCTGCGCTTCGTAAGTCGGTTGAGGGTTTTGTGGCAGCCTGCGAGACTTGCGCTCGTGCCAAAGTCCCTCATTCACGGCCATCAGGTCCTCTCCTTCCCTTACCCATTCCTTCCCGTCCTTGGACACATCTGTCCATGGACTTCATAATGGACCTGCCTCGTTCCTCGGGGAAGACGGTGATTCTGGTGGTGGTGGACCGTTTTAGCAAAATGGTGCATTTCATCCCTTTTCCTGGTTTGCCCAATGCTAAGACGCTGGCGCAGGCATTTATTGATCACATTGTCAAATTGCACGGTATTCCTTCAGACATAGTCTCTGATAGGGGCACGCAGTTTGTTTCCAGATTCTGGAAGGCTTTCTGTTCTCGCTTGGGGGTTCGGTTGTCATTCTCTTCTGCTTTCCACCCGCAGTCGAATGGCCAGACAGAGCGCGTCAATCAGAATCTGGAGACATATCTGCGCTGTTTTGTGGCGGAGAATCAAGAGAATTGGTGTTATTTTTTGTCCCTTGCTGAGTTTGCTTTAAATAACCGTCGTCAGGAGTCCTCTGATAAGTCACCATTTTTTGGTGCATATGGGTTTCATCCGCAGTTTGGGACTTTCTCTGGAGAGGGGTCTTCTGGTTTACCTGATGAGGACAGATTCTCCTCGTCTTTGTCATCTATTTGGCAAAAGATTCAGGATAATCTAAAGAGCATGAGTGAGAGATATAAGCGTGTGGCTGATAAGAGACGTGTGCTTGGTCCGGACCTGAATGTTGGTGATCTGGTGTGGTTGTCTACCAAGAATATCAAATTGAAGGTTCCCTCCTGGAAGTTGGGTCCTAGGTTTATTGGGCCTTACAAAATCCTGTCTGTCATCAATCCTGTTGCCTTCCGTCTTGATCTTCCTCAGACTTGGAAGAGCCATAATGTTTTTCATAAGTCCTTATTGAAACCTTATGTTCAACCCATTGTACCCTCGCCTTTGCCTCCTCCTCCGATTATGGTTGATGGGAATCTTGAATTTCAGGTCTCTAGGATTGTGGATTCTCGTTTTGTCCGCGGTTCTCTTCAGTACCTTGTTCATTGGGAGGGTTATGGTCCTGAGGAGAGGATGTGGGTCCCAGTGATGGACATTAAGGCCTCTCGTCTCATCAGGGCTTTCCATAGGTCCCATCCTGAGAAGGTGGGCTCTGAGTGTCCAGAGTCCACTCGTAGAGGGAGGGGTACTGTCACGACCAGACAGCTGAGAAGCTCTGACAGAAGCCTTTCAGAACCTCCTCCTTGAGTTTTCTTTGTTGTGGTGTTCAGTTCTGTGACGAAACCAACCTCGCCACGGTGTTTTGGAGGGGGCTGGTTGCTAGCCTCCTGCCTCAGGATTATGGCCCATAGTAACTTTAAAGAAGACAGGCCGGCCGCACAGCTTAAATCTGTCTTGGGAATTGTATGTTATGTGAGGGCACCCAGATGGCTAGTTTAATTGTATTCGTGTGGTCTGAGTGCCATTCACCTAATGATATGCACTCAGACTTGAGCTATCTGGGAATATGTTAAATGTCTGTGGTTGCTGGGAGGGTGTGACATTGTGTGTTTAACTGGTGATTTCTGTCCTGTTGTCCCCGCATGTGTATTGGCGACCTCCCCTTTGTCCTGAGAGATAATTGGATTATCCCTCGGTTGTCTCTGGGGCAGAGAGGAGGAAACCATGATGCATTGTGGGGATGTGCTGTATCTGTTCGGTGTGTCGCAGTCTCCATTCTGGTCCCCTGGGGGCGTGTCCACCAGATATGGACCTGCATAAATACGGGCGGGTAGCCCTCAATAAAGTGTTCCTGTTTTATCCTTCATCATGTTGAGACTGGTGTTTGGATAACTGATCAAACTGGGGGATTGCTATACGCTGAAGATTTGCTATACTCCCCTGGCATAACTACTAGCTCTTGTAAGAGCTGTTCCTGCTCTCTGGCTGTAGGAGAGGGTCACCCACTGGAGCCTGGAGCCTTGTCGTAGGTCCAGCGTGGGTGGAGGACGGTGAGACCCCAACCAAGCTGCGGCGGTTCGTGGGGTCTGCAGGGCGTACGGTGTCAAGTGGAGTGCTTGGAGTCCTCGGAAAGCACTAGGAGCATCTAGCAACGGAGGCACTCGGTCGGGGTGCTAGGCGTTCCGTTACAAGTTCCTCATCTCGTTAGCCTCTCTCAGCTGTCATGTAGTTGGACTGATTGCTTCCCTTTAAATTCCTCCCCTTGGTGCATTACTGGGCGGCTTATACTACTTCCTGGAGTGTGTGTGCATGCTGATCTTGTTTTCCTGTCTGCTACAAAGTTAAGTGCTGAACATGTATCTGTTATTTTCTGTTTCTCCCTCCGTATCTAGTGTAGGGAGCCGGTGGTCGTGTCCCCATTACTATTGTAGGGTGTTCAGGGGTTATATAGTCGAGGTACGTGGATATGCAACCTTCCACCTTTCGGATCTTTGCATAGGCTGAGCAGCCAGGGAAAGTGGCAGGTCTTCTGCAGGGGTCTCCCTTTTGGTTCCTTAGCTTTTGGATCCAGTGAGTCATATATGCATGTTGCTTTGTCTTGTTTCCTGTACACCGTCCGTGACACTGCGCCACCAATGAATGTAAAACATAAGTATAGGCAGCGGTATCAAAGACCCGGCACCCGGCCTCAATAACAGGGCATGCGATACGCGGCCATTAACCCCTCAGGTGCCACAGATCGCATGCCCTGTTATTGAGGCCGGGTGCCGGGTCTGTGATACCGCTGCAGACAATTGTATAAAGGAGTTAAAGAGGACATTTTGTGGGTCCAAAGAATATGAACTTAGTAGCAGGCTGCATAGAGCGGCGCCCAGGGATCTAAGTGCACTTACTATTATTCCTGGGCGCCGCTCCGTTCACCCGCTGTGGCCCCCGGTATTTTCAACATTCAGAGCAAGGAGGAGACGCCAGTGTCTCTCCGTCTCCATGACAGCAGCGCTTTCCAATCAGAGCGAGGGAGTTTTTTTTTCTCCCTGGCTCTGAGCTCTGATTGGACAGCGCTGCTGTCAGGGAGAAGGAGAGACACTGGCGTCTCCTCCTCCTTGCTCTGAATGTTGAAAATACCGGGGGCCACAGCGGTGAACGGAGCGGCGCCCAGGACTAATAGTAAGTGCACTTAGATCCCTGGGGGGCGCTCTATGCAGCCTGCTACTAAGTTCATATTCTTTGGACCCACGAAAGGTCCTCTTTAATTACATTCATTGGTGGTGCAGTGCGCCCCCCCAAAGCCTCTCCCCCCCATTATCACTGGCCACAAGTCCCCCCCCCCATTGTTATATGGTGGCCACAGGGTCCCATCCCCTTCATTGGTGGCAGTGGCAGATTACACTGCTGGGGCTCAGATCGTTACTGAAAGGAATCCATGTTCTTTTTAATGTCAAAAACAAATTCTGCATTTTGCTGAAGTTTTGTTTCTCTGTTAGGAAATATCTCTGATTGCTGTCAAACTAATTGCTGTTACGTTTCTATTCTCTGTAACCCTGGATTTTATCTCTTTGGCACTACTCCCGGACAATATTCCTAATATGGAACTTCCGTTTTTGTTTCTCTTTCACTGTCTGTAGAATAGAGCGTGTTAATATGATAGGTTGAATACATAACTTACGATGATATGCTAATAAAGGGGGTAAAGCCCCCTCTATATAACCTGTGTGCATTAAAAATAAACCTCAGAGTGTTCATTCAGTCCATCACTGTTGTGTCTTTTATTACCTACTGAGTGAAGCGCTCTCCTGACGTCAGAAAAAAGACTCAAACCAAGCCGATACTAGAAGTTTGGTGCCAGGGGTACCAAGTGGGACGTTGAGATTCCTATCAGTTTGGGGGCTCGTCCGGGATCGAGAAGGTCATCGGGTTTGGTAAGAAAGGCATCTGTTATTGTCCTCTGGCCGATCCGACGACCACGTCTCGATCTAGTAAGTAGAACCTACAACTTCTAGTATAATTACTGTATCAGGGATACAGGGAACAGACTCCGGGAGTCTGGGGGAGTCCGCCGCGAGGATCACTCAGAGAAAATATAGTGCGCACTAGATATTGTCTCAGGGAGACAAGGATGGAGCTTGGTTTGACTCTTTTAAAGCTGTTTTAAAGTATAAGAATATTAGAGTTGATATAAGGATACTGATGTCCGGGTGGTAAGTGTACGGACTGAAGTTCACTATTTGCATAGAGTTTTAAGGACATTGCATTGTTGCTTTACTGTGTTGCGGAGGTCTGCAATACGCCCCACCCCCGGCTAGGAGCAATCCATTAACCCGGGGATAGGTGAACACAAGTGGCAGACCAAAGCAACAAATTATATGTTTGATGAAACTCTCTGATATTTTGTGATCAGACCTGAGTCCTTTGCCTAGTTGACAGGATTAATTTATCGAATCCTTAACGCTTCAGTACAGCCAGTCCTAGGAAAGTGGCATCATTAAAATATCAGACGGAATGGGGTCACAAGGGTCTAAAACAGTTTATCCCAAACCTGAGACGGGAGAAACATGCAAAGTTTATGTTGCACGGTGTAGTCCCACAAATTACTTCCTAGTTAACCCATGGGTGGATAACTTAGCTGGATGGACTGAGTTCATGCAAGCTGCTAGCCCCTTTCCAAGGGACGGCGATAATAGCCCGTACCACATGGACATGATAAAGGGTCTTTGTCTGGGAGACAAAGAAGCATGGCCACATTTTGACCATGACCCGTCCTGGGATATGGATTACATGATACAAGGGGGGGGAACAGTGGTTGGAGATAGCCCCACATTGGTACAATGTACAATCAAATAAGAAGAAAGGGAAAACTAATAGGACTCCAAAAGATGACAGTCAGTTACATAAAATGGAGAAAAGAAAAGAATTAAAAGACGTGCCTGAGAAGCCAAACCCACCACCTTACATTGTCCCGTCCGCCCCTGCACCCCATCTCACACTAAACCCTGTACACATATGTCCAAGTATGCAGGAGATACAGGACGAAGATATAGGTGCTACATTTACGCAGGTCCATGACGACTTAGAGAAAACAAAATACAGTCTAAAACAACAGAAAGCTGCAGAACAATATAAGTACCATACACGCAGCAAGGGAATAGAAGCCAAAGAAGAACAGGTAGAACTCAGTGCACCCTTCATAACAATAGGAGAGCACTTAATGAAGAAACCCATGGACATCGAGGACCTTAAAAAAAATTATCAAACACTGCCCCAAACCCACAGTGGCTCCTTTGGGAACCATCACCTATCTTAACCTGCTCAGGACCGCCGTACGCAGGATTGCGTCCTGCCGGCGGCCCTGCTCTTCTGGGTGGACGCATGTACGCGTCCTCCCGCGAGAGCCGAGATTTCCTGTGAACGCGCGCACACAGGCGCGCGCGCTCACAGGAACGGAAGGTAAGCGAGTGGATCTCCAGCCTGCCAGCGGCGATCGTTCGCTGGCAGGCTGGAGATGTGATTTTTTTTAACCCCTAACAGGTATATTAGACGCTGTTTAGATAACAGCGTCTAAAATACCTGCTACCTGGTCCTCTGGTGTCCCTTTTGTTTGGATCGACCACCAGAGGACACAGGTAGGTCAGTAAAGTACCACAAAACACCACACTACACTACACCCCCCCTGTCACTTATTAACCCTTTATGAACCACTGATCACCCCATATAGACTCCCTGATCACCCCCCTGTCATTGATCACCCCCCTGTAAGGCTTCATTCAGACATTTTCTTGGCCCAAGTTAGCGGAAATATTTTTTATTTTTGTTTTTTCTTACAAAGTCTCATATTCCACTAACTTGTGTCAAAAAATAAAATCTCCCATGAACTCACCATACCCCTCACGGAATCCAAATGCGTAAACATTTTTAGACATTTATATTCCAGACTTCTTCTCACGCTTTAGGGCCCCTAAAAAGCCAGGGCAGTATAAATACCCCACATGTGACCCCATTTCGGAAAGAAGACACTCCAAGGTATTTGCTGAGGGGCATATTGAGTCCATGAAAGATTGAAATTTTTGTCCTAAGTTAGCGGAAAGGGAGACTTTGTGAGAAAAAAACAAAAAAAAAATCAATTTCCGCTAACTTATGCAAAAAATTATAATTCTATGAACTCGCCAGGCCCCTCATTGAATACCTTGGGGTGTCTTCTTTCCAAAGTGGGGTCACATGTGGGGTATTTATACTGCCCTGGCTTTTTAGGGGCCCGAAAGCGTGAGAAGAAGTCTGGGATCCAAATGTCTAAAAATGCCCTCCTAAAAGGAATGTGGGCCCCTTTGCGCATCTTGGCTGCAAAAAAGTGTCACACATGTGGTATCACCGTACTCAGGAGAAGTTGGGGAATGTGTTTTGGGGTGTCATTTTACATATACCCACGCTGGGTGAGAAAAATATCTTGGTCAAATGCCAACTTTGTATAAAAAAATGGGAAAAGTTGTCTTTTGCCAAGATATTTCTCTCACCCAGCATGGGTATATGTAAAATGACCCCCCAAAACACATTGCCCAACTTCTCCCGAGTACGGCGATACCAGATGTGTGACACTTTTCTGATGCCAAGGTGGGCAAAGGGGCACATATTCCAAAGAGCACCTTTCGGATTTCACAGGCCATTTTTTACACATTTTGATTGCAAAGTACTTCTCACACATTTGGGCCCCTAAATTGCCAGGGCAGTATAACTACCCCACAAGTGACCCCATTTTGGAAAGAAGACACCCCAAGGTATTCCGTGAGGGGCACGGCGAGTTCCTAGAATTTTTTATTTTTTGTCGCAAGTTAGTGGAATAATGAGACTTTGTAAGAAAAAATTAAAAATAAAATAAATATCATCATTTTCCGCTAACTTGTGACAAAAAATAAAAAGTTCTATGAACTCACTATGCCCATCAGCGAATACCTTAGGGTGTCTACTTTCCGAAATGGGGTCATTTGTGGGGGTTTTCTACTGTCTGGGCCTTGTAGAACCTCAGGAAACATGACAGGTGCTCAGAAAGTCAAAGCTGTTTCAAAAAGCGGAAATACACATTTTTGTACCATAGTTTGTAAACGCTATAACTTTTACCCAAACCATTTTTTTTTGCCCAAACATTTTTTTTTGTCAAAGACATGTAGAACAATAAATTTAGCGAAAAATTTATATATGGATGTCGTTTTTTTTGCAAAATTTTACAGCTGAAAGTGAAAAATGTCATTTTTTTGCAAAAAAATCGTTAAATTTCGATTAATAACAAAAAAAGTAAAAATGTCAGCAGCAATGAAATACCACCAAATGAAAGCTCTATTAGTGAGAAGAAAAGGAGGTAAAATAAATTTGGGTGGTAAGTTGCATCACCGAGCGATAAACGGTGAAAGTAGTGCAGTGCAGAAGTGTAAAAAGTGGCCTGGTCATGAAGGGGGTTTCAGCTAGCGGGGCTGAAGTAGTTAAAAATGCTTGTAAGGGCAGAAATTGTACACAAGAAGATTTAAGGCTCATAATAGATGGCATTATAGGGACACATACTGCTTGGGATTGGGATGAAGTCCCATCCATTTCTACACTTGTAGATGGAACTGTTGATGCCAGCCGGTACATATGCAATACAGAAGAAGGAATGAAGAGGATTTGGACACAAGTTGAGGATCATATGAATAAGGTATTGAAACAAAAATCATCTCTGCCTATTGCTGTAGCTTGTAAACAAAAGCCCACAGAGTCTGTTACTGAGTTTTGGAAGAGATTCATGGACTGTTGGAGACTGGAGGCGGGACTCCCTACTCTCCAGAACGACAGCCTGATTATCTCCACATTCATTAACAATCTGTGGAAAAGAAGGACATTGGGCAAGACAGTGTACACAACCCAAGAGGAACCGGGGTAGACAGGGTCAGGGTCAGGTACCAGACACCAATACACAGCCTTTTAACCTCCCTCAACAAAGATCACAACAGACAGGCCAACAACCAAGATTCCCCATTGATTGGAATCAGCAACAACAATCATACTGATGCTGCCCGGAGGGAGGTACCCCGATTTTCACACAGGTCACCACACACTGGAAAGACACACCTGTTATTCTACTGAGAGTGGGAGGAAGAAGAGTAGGTTTTATGGTAGATAGCGGCGCAACTTCAAGTGTGTTAAGTAAAGATTTATACAAGGGACCATTGAGAAAATCTGAGCCCTCTATGGGAATTAATGGGGTTTTGACAAAAACTTTCAAAACTGACTCACTACCACTTGAGACCATGGACAGGGAATACATCACAGACCATGTATTTAGCATTATACTAGATTGCCAAGTCAGCCTGTTAGGGAGAGATGTGTTCATTAAGCTTGACTTGCAGGTATCAGCAAAGAATCAGGATCAGGACATAAGAGTGCACTCAGGTCTTATTCCAATCTCTACACCGGGGCCACTGATTCTTGCAAACATACAGAACCACCCAGAACTCAACAACATTAACCCTGCATTATGGTCTTCAAATGAATATGACACAGGGTTCATAGATTACACACCTTACAAGGCTACTGTGAAACCAGGTGTCATCTCAGTGTTCCAGAAACAGTACCCGTTGTCCACAGAGAAAATTGAGGGCTTGAGGCCAATGATCGAATAATTTTTAAACAAAGGCACCCTGGAAGAGGTGATTTCACCCTTCAGCACTCCCATAAATCCTGTGGCAAAAGCAGATGGTTCAGTTCGCTTTGTGCAGGATTTAAGGGAAATCAACAACATCATTGTGCCTAAAGCCCCTATTGTACCTGACACCACTCAGTTACTATCTGCCATTCCAGCAGACGCTGTTTGGTTCAGTGTGATAGATCTGAAAAATGCTTTCTTTTCTATTCCAGTTCACAAGAAGACCAGACTAATTTTTGCTTTTTCTTTCGAGGGGCGACAACTAACCTGGGCAAGAATGCCACAGGGATATGCTGATTCACCTGTAGTGTTCAGAATTGTCCTCCAAATGACTTTAAAACCATGGCACCCCCCCCCAAGGTTCCGTGTTGTTGCAATACGTGGATGATTTGCTGTTGTGCAGTATGTCAGTGGAGGCCAACATTGAGGATGGTATATCACTGTTACAATGGTTGTTTGAATGTGGACACAAAGTGTCATTAGGGAAAATGCAATGGTGTAAACAGCAAGTCGAATACTTGGGGTTTGTCCTCACAAAGGGGGAAAGAAGGATCAGTCCAGGGAGAGTTCAGTCTGTAGCGGGCCTGGTCACCCCGCTCTCCAAGAAGGAAATGCTACCCTTCCTTGGAATGATAAACTACTGCAGACAATGGATCCCAGACTGTTCCTACTATGACAATATTTTGAGGCAGGCAACACTGCAGGACAAACCTGATTTAATAAGATGGTCTTCAGAAATGTACAATGCATTTGATTATCTGAAATGTTCATTAATGTCAAGTCCAGGATTGGGCCTCCCTGACTACAAACTGCCCTTCCACATGTTTGCATGACAAAATTGTAAAACCATGGCGGGCATACTGACACAAGAACATGGAGGCAAGTTGCGCCCATGTGCTTTTTTCTCGAAGGTAATGCCTACCTCTGTCCAAGGGATGCCGGCATGTCTGCACTCTCTTGCAGCCTGTGCTATGATGGTAGAGTTGGCAACTCCTTTCACAATAGGACATTACACCATTTTGCACACTACACATGATGTTGTAGGCCTACTCAAGGGCATCCACACACAACACATGTCTGCACAAAGGCTTTCAGGATATGAGGTAATACTGCTCAGTGACCCTTCACTCGAAATCAAGTATGCTTCCCACACCTCAGGTCCAGCACCAATACTGAATGCTCTCTTAGGCCTTAAAGGACAGGAAGATTGCCTCACAGATACACATGATTGCTTGCAGGTCTTGGAACACGAAACTTCTCCAAGACATGATTTGTCATCCACACCCATTGTAGGTGCTCCAGAGGTTTTTGTAGATGGCTCGTGTACCAGACCAAATGACATCAGATACTGTACAGGCTACGCCATTGTCATGCTCCCAGATGTTGCACTAGAGGCAAAGCCTATAAAGTTTCAGTCTGCACAGGCAGCTGAACTCATTGCCCTTACCAGGGCATGCATTCTACATGCTGAAAAACCTGTCACCATCTATACTGACAGTAGATACGCACATGGTGTAGTTTGGGATCATGGAATGATTTGGCACAGGAGAGGTTTCACTGCAGCAGATGGTAAATGCATCTCACACTCACACTTGGTCGCAGATCTACTTGAAGCCATCAGATTGCCTTCACAATTAGCAATTGTCCACTGCAAGGCACACACCAATGGTAAGGATCATGTCTCACAGGGTAATGCGCTGGCAGATAGGGAGGCGAAACGAGTGGCCAAATGCAACCCCACAGGTCTATGTAACCATTGGGAGATGCCATGTTTGGCACCTCCAACCCCTGAGATGTCACAAATGCTTACTGATCTTCAAAGATACGCCACTGAACAGGAGCGGCAAGACTGGTGTTATCCAGTATTGCAGAAAAATCCTAAGACAGGATTACTCTGCAAAGAGGGGAAACCATGCATCCCCCAACACAGTGCTTCCATCTTTATAGCACACTTCCATGGAGTAGGACATAACAGCATACAGACAACTCAGTCATTGTTGAATCAAAATTTTTACATTACTAACATCAAAAAGTTAGTAATAGAATATGTACACAGGTGCATTACATGTTTGAGGAACAACCCCAATAACCCCTTGAAGGTAGTCCATCAACACCTTGACTATCCCACTACTCCATTCACCCATTTACAGGTAGATTTCACACATATTCCCAAAGCTCATGGTAGACAGGAATATGCTTTGGTGATTGTTGACATGTTCTCCAGATGGCCTGAAGTATTCCCCACCAAATCAGAGGATGCTAAAACAGCAAGGATACTTACCCAACAAACTATTCCTAGGTGGGGATGCCCTCTGATGATTGAATCTGACCAAGGGCCAGCATTCACCTCCAAACTCCACAAGGAAATTGCTAAATTACTACAAATAGAATGGAAATTTCACATTCCATATCACCCACAAAGCTCAGGCATTGTGGAAAGCATGAACAGGACTATCAAAGATAAATTGAGGAAGGCCACTGCAGGTACCTTTTAAAAATGGAAAGAGATCCTACCCATAATACTTGCAGAAATAAGGATGACACCTAATAAGAGGTTAGGGTTATCACCATTCGAGATACTCATGGGAAGGCCTCTCCCCACCCCCTGGGCAAGATGCCCAATGATAGTGCAGGAAGGGGACCTTGATTTAATAAGGGAAGAATATGTCACCAAATTGATACAGGTACTTAATAAAACTGATGAAAAAGTTGCTTGTAAGTCTCCCTCTCTTCCACAGGAACCCACCCACCCATACAGGGTGGGGGATGAGGTAGTGATTAAAACACTGAAGAAAGGAAAATCCCAAGGTGACTTCGCATATGGCCCACCCACTACCGTGGTCGCAGTAACTAGAACAGCCGTGCTGAATGAACAGTCTCCAACTTGGATCCAAACCACCCAAGTGAAGCTTGTGAGAACAAGAGAGGAGGCAGGAACGGAGGCAGACAGCCTTGGCCTTGAAGAAGGACAAGAGGTACTAACAGAGACAGACAGCCCTGACCTCCAACAAGGCCCAGAGGTACTAACGGGGGCAGACAGCCCTGACCTCCAACATGATGAGCTCCTCACTCTTTTCTGGAAAATGGTTGAATGCACTGACTAAGATTGCTTCAATAATCTTGTTGATTTTACCAATTAGCAGTATGGGAGAAGTAGCCACAACTAGTAAGGGCGGCGTCATCACCTTTTGGTATAATTCATCTAACACTCACGTAGCTACCTACACCTTTTGTCTTTGTGATATATTGAAAACATGTTCATATTATAACTACTGTTCCAACAACTATGTAGAAGGACAGGCCTATATATGTGTAACCGACTCATACTGGGGAAAAGGTTGTGCATACTGGGGATCAGTGGGATGGAATACAGGGACTGAATGGGGATATAAACCAGAAAGCGCCCTCAAAAGGAGGGATAAAAATTCTAAGTCCCTTTTGACTAGAATGACACTCCTTGAGAGAGGGACGTGTTATGTGGACACCTCCTCATTGAATTTTTGCAAAAAAAGGTCAGCGGAAATGAAAATTGTATTGACAATAGAAAACACTGGTAAATATGATGAAGGAGATTATGTACTGGGATGGTACTTCCATAAAATGTGGGGAGCTGCGACTTCCCGGGTAACACAAATGTTCAGACTTAGAGATATGTATAAGTCTAAGGAATACCAACCCATCACAAGTGTCCCCAAAAACCCACTAGCCCCACATAAAGTTTCTCTAAAAAACCTAAGGGCCATATCTGATCCCACATATGAGGATACTTTGGCCATGGAGACGGGTTTTTCTGATGTTAATTTGTGGCTGGAGTGGATGAAGTATAGTGCAGCCTCTGTGAGTAAAAGTAACTGTTACATATGCGGTGCTGCCAGCCCACACCTAGGTACCGCACCCCTAGTGTTACCTCTGCCAGGCCACACCTAGGTACCGTACCCCTAGTGTTACCTCTGCCAGGCCACACCTAGGTACCGTACCCCTAATGTTACCTCTGCCAAGCCACACCTAGGTACCGTACCCCTAGTGTTACCTCTGCCATGCCACACCTAGGTACCGTACCCCTAGTGTTACCTCTGCCAGGCCACACCTAGGTACCGTACCCCTAGTGTTACCTCTGCCAAGCCACACCTAGGTACCGTACTCCTAGTGTTACCTCTGCCAAGCCACACCTAGGTACCGTACCCCTAGTGTTACCTCTGCCAAGCCACACCTAGGTACCGTACCCCTAGTGTTACCTCTGCCAGGCCACACCTAGGTACCGTACCCCTAGTGTTACCTCTGCCAAGCCACACCTAGGTACCGTACCCCTAGTGTTACCTCTGCCAGGCCACACCTAGGTACCGTACCCCTAGTGTTACCTCTGCCAAGCCACACCTAGGTACCGTACCCCTAGTGTTACCTCTGCCAAGCCACACCTAGGTACCGTACCCCTAGTGTTACCTCTGCCAAGCCACACCTAGGTACCGTACCCCTAGTGTTACCTCTGCCAGGCCACACCTAGGTACCGTACCCCTAGTGTTACCTCTGCCAAGCCACACCTAGGTACCGTACCCCTAGTGTTACCTCTGCCAGGCCACACCTAGGTACCGTACCCCTAGTGTTACCTCTGCCAAGCCACACCTAGGTACCGTACCCCTAGTGTTACCTCTGCCAGGCCACACCTAGGTACCGTACCCCTAGTGTTACCTCTGCCAAGCCACACCTAGGTACCGTACCCCTAGTGTTACCTCTGCCAGGCCACACCTAGGTACCGTACCCCTAGTGTTACCTCTGCCAGGCCACACCTAGGTACCGTACCCCTAGTGTTACCTCTGCCAAGCCACACCTAGGTACCGTACCCCTAGTGTTACCTCTGCCAAGCCACACCTAGGTACCGTACCCCTAGTGTTACCTCTGCCAGGCCACACCTAGGTACCGTACCCCTAGTGTTACCTCTGCCAAGCCACACCTAGGTACCGTACCCCTAGTGTTACCTCTGCCAGGCCACACCTAGGTACCGTACCCCTAGTGTTACCTCTGCCAAGCCACACCTAGGTACCGTACCCCTAGTGTTACCTCTGCCAGGCCACACCTAGGTACCGTACCCCTAGTGTTACCTCTGCCAAGCCACACCTAGGTACCGTACCCCTAGTGTTACCTCTGCCAGGCCACACCTAGGTACCGTACCCCTAGTGTTACCTCTGCCAAGCCACACCTAGGTACCGTACTCCTAGTGTTACCTCTGCCAAGCCACACCTAGGTACCGTACCCCTAGTGTTACCTCTGCCAAGCCACACCTAGGTACCGTACCCCTAGTGTTACCTCTGCCAGGCCACACCTAGGTACCGTACCCCTAGTGTTACCTCTGCCAAGCCACACCTAGGTACCGTACCCCTAGTGTTACCTCTGCCAGGCCACACCTAGGTACCGTACCCCTAGTGTTACCTCTGCCAAGCCACACCTAGGTACCGTACCCCTAGTGTTACCTCTGCCAAGCCACACCTAGGTACCGTACCCCTAGTGTTACCTCTGCCAAGCCACACCTAGGTACCGTACCCCTAGTGTTACCTCTGCCAGGCCACACCTAGGTACCGTACCCCTAGTGTTACCTCTGCCAAGCCACACCTAGGTACCGTACCCCTAGTGTTACCTCTGCCAGGCCACACCTAGGTACCGTACCCCTAGTGTTACCTCTGCCAAGCCACACCTAGGTACCGTACCCCTAGTGTTACCTCTGCCAGGCCACACCTAGGTACCGTACCCCTAGTGTTACCTCTGCCAAGCCACACCTAGGTACCGTACCCCTAGTGTTACCTCTGCCAGGCCACACCTAGGTACCGTACCCCTAGTGTTACCTCTGCCAGGCCACACCTAGGTACCGTACCCCTAGTGTTACCTCTGCCAAGCCACACCTAGGTACCGTACCCCTAGTGTTACCTCTGCCAAGCCACACCTAGGTACCGTACCCCTAGTGTTACCTCTGCCAGGCCACACCTAGGTACCGTACCCCTAGTGTTACCTCTGCCAAGCCACACCTAGGTACCGTACCCCTAGTGTTACCTCTGCCAGGCCACACCTAGGTACCGTACCCCTAGTGTTACCTCTGCCAAGCCACACCTAGGTACCGTACCCCTAGTGTTACCTCTGCCAGGCCACACCTAGGTACCGTACCCCTAGTGTTACCTCTGCCAAGCCACACCTAGGTACCGTACCCCTAGTGTTACCTCTGCCAGGCCACACCTAGGTACCGTACCCCTAGTGTTACCTCTGCCAAGCCACACCTAGGTACCGTACCCCTAGTGTTACCAAAAAGTGTTGAAGAATGTTTTTTGTGTGCATGTACAGAATGGAAATCAAAATACCCTCTGTTAAAAAATCCTCGCCCCCTGGGGCAGGAATCCAGGTATATCCAGGTAACTACACATGTTACAAAGGTAGTACACATGGGAGGAATGTACAGAATTTCACCAAAGGTTATTGTCACAAATACAGCAATCTGAACATATCTCTCACTCAGAATCAAGTATACTCCGAAGGAGATGTGTACTGGATCTGTGGAGGTGGAAAAATAAGATCCAGACTGGACGGTGCCTGGAAAGGTGAATGTGCGCTTGCCAAAGTTATAATGAACATGCACATTTTTACTGAATCAGATATTACAGACAAAGGGCTGCTAACGATAAATAAAAGAAGCAGCCCCCTTTCAAGTTTTGATCCCCATGTGTATATAGATGCAATAGGTGTTCCAAGAGGGGTCCCAGATGAGTTCAAAGCTAGAGATCAAGTAGCCGCCGGATTTGAATCAATATTTCCCATCATTACTGTGAATAAAAATGTGGATTGGATAAATAACAAATACTACAATCCGCAAAGGTTTGTAAACTATACCAGAGATGCATTACAAGGGGTAGCAGAAGAACTACAAGCGGACTCAATCATGACATTTCAGAATCGAATGGTGTTGGATATGATTCTTGCAGATAAGGGCGGAGTGTGCCGAGTACTGACTGATCCAACCTCCTGCTGCACATACATACCAAATAATACTGGCCCCACTGGTAAGGTCACAATAGCTATAAAAAAGCTTGAAGATCTGTCAATAGAACTGAAAAAGAACTCGGGTATAAATAATCCATGGGATCAATACTCTGGGTGGTTCACAAGTTGGAAACAAGGTCTCATGCAACTAGGGATTGTCATACTAAAAGTAACTGTAGTAATAGGAGTAGTAGCATTATGTGTTATTCCTTGTGTGAAACGAATGCTAGAAAAAGGGCTCTCCAATATGTCACTATATCAGACTACTCTACCCCAGGAGGATCGAAGCCCAGATGGGTATAAGAATTACCTAATATCATATAGAGAGAAAAGGGACAAGAAAGGAAAGAACCTTTAGTGTATCACACTACATGTGTGATACACTAAAGGTTCTAAGAGGGGATTTGAAAGGAATCCATGTTTTTTTTTTATGTCAAAAACAAATTCTGCATTTTGCTTAAGTTTTGTTTCTCTGTTAGGAAATATCTCTGATTGCTGTCAAACTAATTGCTGTTAAGTTTCTATTCTCTGTAACCCTGGATTTTATCTCTTTGGCACTACTCCCGGACAATATTCCTAATATGGAACTTCCGTTTTTGTTTCTCTTTCACTGTCTGTAGAATAGAGCGTGTTAATATGATAGGTTGAATACATAACTTACGATGATATGCTAATAAAGGGGGTAAAGCCCCCTCTATATAACCTGTGTGCATTAAAAATAAACCTCAGAGTGTTCATTCAGTACATCACTGTTGTGTCTTTTATTACCTACTGAGTGAAGCGCTCTCCTGACGTCAGAAAAAAGACTCAAACCAAGCCGATACTAGAAGTTTGGTGCCAGGGGTACCAAGTGGGACGTTGAGATTCCTATCAGTTACTATGGCAGCCAGGACGCTACTGAAGCCCTGGCTGCCATCTTCAGCTCCCTGCTACTGTGTGCACTACGCACAGGGCAGCAGGGAGAGTGTGAGGTCCTATTCACTCTGATAGAGATCTATCAGACACTACTGAAGCCTTGGCTGACATGGTCATCTCCCTGCTGCTGTACGTACTATGTCCAGGGCAGCAGGGAGAGTGTGAAGTCCTATTCACCCTGATAGAGATCTATCAGACTCTACTGAAGCCCTGGCTGCCATGGTAACATCCCTGCTGCTGTGTGCACTATGCACAGGACAGCAGGGAGAGTGTGAAGTCCTATTCACCCTGATAGATCTCTATCAGACTCTACTGAAGCCCTGGCTGCCATGGTAACATCCCTGGTGCTGTGTGTACTATGCACAGGACAGCAGGGAGAGTGTGAAGTCCTATTCACCCTGATAGAGATCTATCAGACTCTACTGAAGCCCTGGCTGCCATGGTAACATCCCTGCTGCTGTGTGTACTATGCACAGGACAGCAGGGAGAGTGTGAAGTCCTATTCACCCTAATAGATCTCTATCAGACACTACTGAAGCCCTGGCTGCCATGGTAACATCCCTGCTGCTGTGTGCACTATGCACAGGACAGCAGGGAGAGTGTGAAGTCCTATTCACCCTAATAGATCTCTATCAGACACTACTGAAGCCCTGGCTGCCATGGTAACATCCCTGCTGCTGTGTGTACTATGCACAGGACAGCAGGGAGAGTGTGAAGTCCTATTCACCCTGATAGAGATCTATCAGACTCTACTGAAACCCTGGCTGCCATGGTAACATCCCTGGTGCTGTGTGTACTATGCACAGGACAGCAGGGAGAGTGTGAAGTCCTATTCACCCTGATAGAGATCTATCAGACTCTACTGAAGCCCTGGCTGCCATGGTAACATCCCTGCTGCTGTGTGTACTATGCACAGGACAGCAGGGAGAGTGTGAAGTCCTATTCACCCTAATAGATCTCTATCAGACACTACTGAAGCCCTGGCTGCCATGGTAACATCCCTGCTGCGTTGTGCACTATGCACAGGACAGCGGGGAGAGTGTGAAGTCCTATTCACCCTAATAGATCTCTATCAGACACTACTGAAGCCCTGGCTGCCATGGTAACATCCCTGCTGCTGTGTGTACTATGCACAGGACAGCAGGGAGAGTGTGAGGTCCTATTCACCCTAATAGAGATCTATCAGACACTACTGAAGCCCTGGCTGCTATGGTAACATCCCTGCTGTGTATACTATGCACAGGACAGCAGGGAGAGTGTGAGGTCCTATTCACCCTGATAGATCTCTATCAGACTCTACTGAAGCCCTGGCTGCTATGGTAACATCCCTGCTGCTGTATGTACTATGCATAGGACAGCAGGGAGAGTGTGAGGGCCTATTCACCCTGATAGAGCTCTATCAGACACTACTGAAGCCCTGGCTGCCATGGTAACCTCCCTGCTGCTGTGTGTACTATGCACAGGACAGCAGGGAGAGTGTGAAGTCCTATTCACCCTGATAGAGATCTATCAGACACTACTGAAGCCCTGGCTGCCATGGTAACATCCCTGCTGCTGTGTGCACTATGCACAGGGCAGCAGGGAGAGTGTGAGGTCCTATTCACCCTGATAGAGCTCTGTCAGACACTACTGAAGCCCTGGCTGTCATAGTAACATCCCTGCTGCTGTGTGTACTATGCCCAGGACAGCAGGGAGAGTGTGAAGTCCTATTCACCCTAATAGAGCTCTATCAGACTCTACTGAAGCCCTGGCTGCCATGGTAATCTCCCTGCTGCTGTGTGTACTATGCACAGGACAGCAGGGAGAGTGTGAGGTCCTATTCACCCTGATAGATCTCTATCAGACTCTACTGAAGCCCTGGCTGCCATGGTAACATCCTTGCTGATGTGTGTACTATGCACAGGACAGCAGGGAGAGTGTGAGGTCCTATTCACCCTGATAGAGCTCTATCAGACACTACTGAAGCCCTGGCTGCCATGGTAACATCCCTGCTACTGTGTGCACTATGCACAGGGCAGCAGGGAGAGTGTGAGGTCCTATTCACCCTGATAGAGCTCTGTCAGACACTACTGAAGCCCTGGCTGCCATAGTAACATCCCTGCTGCTGTGTGCACTATGCCCAGGACAGCAGGGAGAGTGTGAAGTCCTATTCACCCTAATAGATCTCTATCAGACTCTACTGAAGCCCTGGCTGCCATGGTGATCTCCCTGCTGCTGTGTGTACTATGCACAGGACAGCAGGGAGAGTATGAGGTCCTATTCACCCTGATAGTTCTCTATCAGACTCTACTGAAGCCCTGGCTGCCATGGTAACATCCCTGCTGCTGTGTGCACAGAGCCCAGGGCAGCAGGGAGAGTGTGAGGTCCTATTCACCCTGATAGAGCTCTATCAGACACTAGTGAAGCCCTGACTGCCATGGTAACCTCCCTGGTGCTGTGTGTACTATGCACAGGACAGCAGGGAGATTGTAAGGTCCTATTCACCCGGATAGAGATCTATCAGACTCTACTGAAGCCCTGGCTGCCATAGTAACCTCCCTGCTGCTGTGTGCACTATGCACAGGGCAGCAGGGAGAGTGTGAGGTCCTATTCACCCTGATAGAGCTCTATCAGACTCTACTAAAGCCATGACTGCCATGCTAACCTCCCTGCTGCTGTGTGTACTATGCACAGGACAGCAGGGAGAGTGTGAGGTCCTATTCACCCTGATAGAGATCTATCAGACTCTACTGAAGTCCTGACTGCCATGGTAACCTCCCTGCTGCTGTGTGCACTATGCACAGGACAGCAGGGAGAGCGTGAGGTCCTATTCACCCTGATAGAGCTCTATCAGACACTACTGAAGCCCTGACTGCCATGGTAATCTCCCTGCTGCTGTGTGTACAGAGCACAGGGCAGCAGGGAGATGTGTGAGATCCTATTCACCCTGATAAAAATCTATCAGGGTGAATAGCACAAGGGATGAAAAGATCCAGGTTCTAGTCCCTAAGGGAAGAAATGGATATTAAATAAAAAGTTAAAAAATTTAAAAGAACACCAAAATACTAAAAGTTTAAATGGCCCCCTCTCCAGTTTTACATATAAAATTTACAAACAATAAAGAATTAACATATTACATATCGCCACGTCCCAAAAAGTGTGAGCTATTAAAATATTTAAAAATATTTCCGCTCTGTGAAGGCTGTAACAGAAAAAAAAACTGTAAACCACGCAATTCGCCATTTTTAGTCACCTTGTCCCCCAGAAGATGTCCCTGGATGTTAGAGGCATGTGGTGCTGTTTTCTCTCTACTGTGACCTGCGTCTCATCTTCTCAAAGTCTTATTTTTATTTTTATTATATGCATTTAAAATTTGGCTCCTACATTTTTTAGTTTAGGAGCCAATGGCTCCTGGTCATTTTTTTTTTTTGTCTGGAGCACTGTACAGGGCATACACTATGACATCATGAAACATCGTCTATAGAGCCTGTCCACTATGACATTATGAGACATCATCTATACATTGAATCCAATATGACATTATGAGACATCATCTATACAGTGTATCCACTATGACATCATGATACTTCGTCTATAGAGCGTATAGAGCGTATCCACTATGACATTATGATACATCGTCTATAGAGCGTATCCACTATGACATCATAAAACATCGTCTATAGAGCGTATCCACTATGACATTATGAGACATCGTCTATAGAGCATATCCACTATGACATTATGAGACATCATCTATAGAGCGTTTCCACTATGACATCATAAAACATCGTCTATAGAGCATATCCACTATGACATTATGATACATCGTCTATAGAGCGTATCCACTATGACATTATGAGACATCGTCTATAGAGCGTATCCACTATGACATCATGATACATCGTCTATAGAGCGTATCCACTATGACATTATGAGACATCGTCTATACATTGTATCCACTATGACATCATGATACATCGTCTATAGAGCATATCCACTATGACATTATGAGACATCGTCTATAGAGTGTATTCACTATGACATCATCAATTATCATCTATAGAGCGTATCCCCTATGATATCACAATATACTTTCTATCGAGATGGATGATGGTTGTTGCTCACCTGTCACATTGAGCAGGGTCCCGGCTCCAGATCCAGATAATCTTCCACCTTCTAGAAAACTGACTGCACAGAAATAACTGCCAGCGTCTGTATCAAGCACGTTGTGTATGGTGATATGGGCATCTCTGTTACTGATGAATTGTTCTGGATCTGCTCTGGAGATCCGACCGGTGAAGTCCTTATTACTGTCAGACACCTCCAGCCCAGTCTTCACCAGGTGTCTGTACCACGTGAAGGACCCGATAGTTGCCTCCTCTACTCCAGAGACATTGTAGGTACACGGTAAGGTGACATTGCTCCCCGGGGTGGCATGGACCTCAGGGGTCTGGTACACCTGGATCTCTGCGGAGGGAAACTCTGATATAAAGAGTGTGCAAACTGGGAGACATGAGACAGACAGACAGACATGAGACAGACAGACAGATATGAGACAGACAGACAGACATGAGACAGACAGACATGAGACAGACAGACACCTCAGCCGTGTTAGCCCCCCCCCCCATATCAAAATTTTTGAACAAAACCTATGCAGTTGGTTAGATCTTTGTTAGATCAGGTTGGATCAATTGTTTGCGTTAGATCTCACACAGAAGTAGAGATATTAGCAGTTATTTGCAGGGGGGCTAACCCGTCATCAGCCTCCCCCCCCCCCCCCTATCAAAAAATTAACCAAACAATTAGCTATTCTGGAAGATATTTGTTAGATCCGTTATGATCAACTAGTTGTTTTGTTAGATCTCACATAATTACAGACTAATTAAGTGATTAATGAGGGGGGGGGGCTAGCCCCCCCACATGCAAATTTCAGGTAAAATTTGATGCAGAGTAATAGGCCTTCGTTAGATCCGGTAAGATCAAGTGGTGTCAATGTTAGATCTCATATAATTACAGAGACATTATGGATATTTGGTATTACGTCAGGGGGGGCTAGACCCCTATTTAATGATGATGATGGGTTAGCCCCCCTGCAAATAACTGTTAATATCTCTACTTCTGTGTGAGATCTAACGCAAACAACAATTGATCCAACCTGATCTAACCAATTGCATAGGTTTTGTTCAAAAATTTTGATATGGGGGGGGCTAACACGGCTGAGGTCAGACAGACATGAGACAGACAGACAGATAGGAGATAGATAGATGAATAGATAGGAGATAGATAGATATCATCTCTCACTTGTCCCATTGAGCAGGGTCCTGGCATACGGTAAGTTGACATGGCTGCCCGGGTTGGTATGTAGCTCCCGCTTCTGGGTCTCCTGGGAGAGGACTCCTGAGATACGAGACATCACACGTTAGATTCTGAATTCAGATCATTAGCAGAGAGAAAAGGAAGGAAAGAATCCTCTGAATCTGCTGAGTGCAGAAGAAAATCCCTCTGGGTCCTAGAAGTAATGGCCTCTGACCGCATCTACAGACATGCTCACCCTCCAGAGCTCCCAGGATAAGCACCAGCTTGTGTGCCATGGCTGTGCGCTGAGCCTCTGCTGGTGCAGCCTCTGAACTGGAAGCAGCTTCTAAAGATTCACCCTCTGTAATGGAAACAGCCTCTGCTGGTGCACCCTCTATAGGAAGTAGCCTCTGTGCTAGTGCACACTCTGTATAGGAAGCAGCCAATGCTGGTGCACCCTCTGTATAGGAAGCAGCCTCTGCTGGTGCACCCTCTGTATAGGAAGCAGCCTCTGCTGGTGCACCCTCTATAGGAAGTAGCCTCTGTGCTAGTGCACACTCTGTATAGGAAGCAGCCAATGCTGGTGCACCCTCTGTACAGGAAGCAGCCTCTGCTGGTGCACCCTCTGTATAGAGAGCAGCCTCTGCTGGTGCACCCTCTGTATAGGAAGCAGCCTCTGCTGGTGCAGCCTCTGAACTGGAAGCAGCTTCTAAAGATGCACCCTCTGTATAGGAAGCAGCCTCTGCTGGTGCACCCTCTGTATAAGAAGCAGCCTCTGCTGGTGCACCCTCTGTATAGAGAGCAGCCTCTGCTGGTGCACCCTCTGTATAGGAAGCAGCCTCTGCTGATGCAGCCTCTGAACTGGAAGCAGCTTCTAAACATGCACCCTCTGAACTGGAAGCAGCCTCTGCTGGTGCACCCTCTGTATAGGAAGTAGCCTCTGCTGGTGCAGCCTCTGAACTGGAAGCAGCTTCTAAACATGCAACCTCTGTATAGGAAGCAGCCTCTGCTGGTGCACCCTCTGTATAGGAAGCAGCCTCTGCTGGTGCACCCTCTGTATAGGAAGCAGCCTCTGCTGGTGCACCCTCTGAACTGGAAGCAGCTTCTAAAGATTCACCCACTGTATAGGAAGCAGCCTCTGCTGGTGCACCCTCTGTATAGGAAGCAGCCTCTGCTGGTGCACCCTCTATACTGGAAACAGCCTCTGCTGGTGCACCCTCTGTATAGGAAGCAGCCTCTGCTGGTGCACCCTCGGTATAGGAAGCAGCCTCTGCTGGTGCACCCTCTATACTGGAAACAGCCTCTGCTGGTGCACCCTCTGTATAGGAAGCAGCCTCTGCTGGTGCACCCTCTATACTGGAAACAGCCTCTGCTGGTGCACCCTCTGTATAGGAAGCAGCCTCTGCTGGTGCACCCTCTGTATAGGAAGCAGCCTCTGCTGGTGCACCCTCTGTACTGGAAGCAGCTTCTAAAGATGCACCCTCTGTATAGGAAGCAGCCTCTGCTGGTGCACCCTCTGTATAGGAAGCAGCCTCTGCTGGTGCACCCTCTATACTGGAAACAGCCTCTGCTGGTGCACCCTCTGTATAGGAAGCAGCCTCTGCTGGTGCACCCTCTATACTGGAAACAGCCTCTGCTGGTGCACCCTCTGTATAGGAAGCAGCCTCTGCTGGTGCACCCTCTGTATAGGAAGCAGCCTCTGCTGGTACACCCTCTGAACTGGAAGCAGCTTCTAAAGATGCACCCTCTGTATAGGAAGCAGCCTCTGCTGGTGCACCCTCTGTACTGGAAGCAGGCACTGATGGTGCACCCTCTATACTGGAAACAGCCTGTGCTGGTGCACCCTCTGTATAGGAAGCAGCCTCTGCTGGTGCACCCTCTGTATAGGAAGCAGCCTCTGCTGGTGCACCCTCTGGACTGGAAGCAGCTTCTAAACATGCACCCTCTGTATAGGAAGCCGCCTCTGCTGGTGCACCCTCTATACTGGAAACAGCCTCTGCTGGTGCACCCTCTGTATAGGAAGCAGCCTCTGCTGGTGCACCCTCTGTATAGGAAGCAGCCTCTGCTGGTGCACCCTCTATAGGAAGCAGCCTCTGTATAGAAAGCAGCCTCTGCTGGTGCACCCTCTATAGGAAGCAGCCTCTGTATAGGAAGCAGCCTCTGCTGGTGCACCTTCTATAGGAAGCAGCCTCTGTATAGGAAGCAGCCTCTGCTGGTGCACCCTCTGTATAGGAAGCAGCCTCTACTTGTGCAGCCTCTGTATAGGAAGCAGCCTCTGCTGGTGCACCCTCTGTATAGGAAGAAACCTCTGCCGGTGCACCCTCTGTACTGGAAACAGCCTCTGCTGGTGCAGCCTCTGTATAGGAAGCAGCCTCTGCTGATGCCCCCTCTGTACTGGAAAAAGCCTCTGAACTGGAAGCAGCTTCTAAAGATGCACCCTCTGTACTGGAAGCAACCTCTGCTGGTGCACCCTCTGTACTGGAAGTAGCTTTTGCTGGTGCACCCTCTCTGTACAGGAAGTAGCTTCTACTGCTGCTCCCGTTTTACAGGAAGTAGCTTCTGCTGGTGCTCCCTCTGTACTGGAAGCACCCTCTGCTCGTGCACCCTCTGTACTGGAAGCACCCTCTGCTCGTGCACCCTCTGTACTGGAAGCAGCCTCTGCTCTTGAACCCTCTGTATTGGAAGTAGACTCTGCTGGTGCACCCTCTGTACAGGAAGTAGCATCTTCTGGTGAACCCTTTGTACTGGAAGCAGCCTCTGCTTTTGCACCCTCTGTACTGGAAGCAGCCTCTGCTGGTGCACCCTCTGTACTGGAAGCAGGCACTGATGGTGCACCCTCTGTACAGGAAGCATCCTCTGCTGGTGCACCCTCTGTACTGGAAGCATTCTCAGCTGGTGCACCCTCTATACTGGAAGCAGGCACTGATGGTGCACCCTCTGTACTGGACGCAGGCACTGATGGTGCGCCCTCTGTACTGGAAGCAGGCACTGATGGTGCACCCTCTGTACTGGAAGCAGGCACTGATGGTGCACCCTCTGTACTGGAAGCAGACACTGATGGTGCACCCTCTGTACTGGAAGCAGGCACTGCTGGTGCACCCTCTGTACTGGAAGCATCCTCTGCTGGTGCACCCTCTGTACTGGAAACAGCCTCTGCTGGTGCATCCGCTGTACTGGAAGCAGGCACTGCTGGTGCACCCTCTGTACTGGAAGCAGGCACTGATGGTGCACCCTCTGTACTGGAAGCAGGCACTGATGGTGCACCCTCTGTACTGGAAGCAGGCACTGATGGTGCACCCTCTGTACTGGTAGCAGGCAATGATGGTGCACCCTCTGTACTGGATGCAGGCACTGATGGTGCACCCTCTGTACTGGAAGCAGGCACTGATGGTGCACCCTCTGTACTGGAAGCAGGCACTGATGTTGCACCCTCTGTACTGGAAGCAGGCACTGATGGTGCACCCTCTGTACTGGAAGCAGGCACTGATGGTGCACCCTCTGTACTGGTAGCAGGCAATGATGGTGCACCCTCTGTACTGGATGCAGGTACTGATGGTGCACCCTCTGTACTGGAAGCAGGCACTGATGGTGCACCCTCTGTACTGGAAGCAGGCACTGATGTTGCACCCTCTGTACTGGATGCAGGCACTGATGGTGCACCCTCTGTACTAGAAGCAGGCACTGCTGGTGCACCCTCTGTACTGGAAGCAGGCACTGATGTTGCACCCTCTGTACTGGAAGCAGGCACTGATGGTGCACCCTCTGTACTGGAAGCAGGCACTGATGGTGCACCCTCTGTACTGGTAGCAGGCAATGATGGTGCACCCTCTGTACTGGAAGCAGGCACTGATGGTGCACCCTCTGTACTGGAAGCAGACACTGATGGTGCACCCTCTGTACTGGAAGCAGGCACTGATGGTGCACCCTCTGTACTGGAAGCAGGCACTGATGGTGCACCCTCTGTACTGGAAGCAGACACTGATGGTGCACCCTCTGTACTGGAAGCAGGCACTGATGGTGCACCCTCTGTACTGGAAGCAGACACTGATGGTGCACCCTCTGTACTGGAAGCAGGCACTGATGGTGCACCCTCTGTACTGGATGCAGGCACTGATGGTGCACCCTCTGTACTGGAAGCAGGCACTGATGGTGCACCCTCTGTACTAGAAGCAGGCACTGCTGGTGCACCCTCTGTACTGGAAGCAGGCACTGATGTTGCACCCTCTGTACTGGAAGCAGGCACTGATGGTGCACCCTCTGTACTGGAAGCAGGCACTGATGGTGCACCCTCTGTACTGGAAGCAGGCACTGATGGTGCACCCTCTGTACTGGAAGCAGGCACTGATGGTGCACCCTCTGTACTGGAAGCAGGCACTGATGTTGCACCCTCTGTACTGGAAGCAGGCACTGATGGTGCACCCTCTGTACTGGAAGCAGGCACTGATGGTGCACCCTCTGTACTGGAAGCAGGCACTGATGGGGCACCCTCTGTACTGGAAGCAGGCACTGATGTTGCACCCTCTGTACTGGAAGCAGGCACTGATGGTGCACCCTCTGTACTGGAAGCAGGCACTGATGGTGCACCCTCTGTACTGGAAGCAGGCACTGATGGTGCACCCTCTGTACTGGAAGCAGCTTCTAAACATGCACCCTCTGAACTGGAAGCAGCCTCTGCTGGTGCACCCTCTGTATAGGAAGTAGCCTCTGCTGGTGCAGCCTCTGAACTGGAAGCAGCTTCTAAACATGCAACCTCTGTATAGGAAGCAGCCTCTGCTGGTGCACCCTCTGTATAGGAAGCAGCCTCTGCTGGTGCACCCTCTGTATAGGAAGCAGCCTCTGCTGGTGCACCCTCTGAACTGGAAGCAGCTTCTAAAGATTCACCCACTGTATAGGAAGCAGCCTCTGCTGGTGCACCCTCTGTATAGGAAGCAGCCTCTGCTGGTGCACCCTCTATACTGGAAACAGCCTCTGCTGGTGCACCCTCTGTATAGGAAGCAGCCTCTGCTGGTGCACCCTCGGTATAGGAAGCAGCCTCTGCTGGTGCACCCTCTATACTGGAAACAGCCTCTGCTGGTGCACCCTCTGTATAGGAAGCAGCCTCTGCTGGTGCACCCTCTATACTGGAAACAGCCTCTGCTGGTGCACCCTCTGTATAGGAAGCAGCCTCTGCTGGTGCACCCTCTGTATAGGAAGCAGCCTCTGCTGGTGCACCCTCTGTACTGGAAGCAGCTTCTAAAGATGCACCCTCTGTATAGGAAGCAGCCTCTGCTGGTGCACCCTCTGTATAGGAAGCAGCCTCTGCTGGTGCACCCTCTATACTGGAAACAGCCTCTGCTGGTGCACCCTCTGTATAGGAAGCAGCCTCTGCTGGTGCACCCTCTATACTGGAAACAGCCTCTGCTGGTGCACCCTCTGTATAGGAAGCAGCCTCTGCTGGTGCACCCTCTGTATAGGAAGCAGCCTCTGCTGGTTCACCCTCTGAACTGGAAGCAGCTTCTAAAGATGCACCCTCTGTATAGGAAGCAGCCTCTGCTGGTGCACCCTCTGTACTGGAAGCAGGCACTGATGGTGCACCCTCTATACTGGAAACAGCCTGTGCTGGTGCACCCTCTGTATAGGAAGCAGCCTCTGCTGGTGCACCCTCTGTATAGGAAGCAGCCTCTGCTGGTGCACCCTCTGGACTGGAAGCAGCTTCTAAACATGCACCCTCTGTATAGGAAGCCGCCTCTGCTGGTGCACCCTCTATACTGGAAACAGCCTCTGCTGGTGCACCCTCTGTATAGGAAGCAGCCTCTGCTGGTGCACCCTCTGTATAGGAAGCAGCCTCTGCTGGTGCACCCTCTATAGGAAGCAGCCTCTGTATAGAAAGCAGCCTCTGCTGGTGCACCCTCTGTATAGGAAGCAGCCTCTGCTGGTGCACCCTCTATAGGAAGCAGCCTCTGTATAGAAAGCAGCCTCTGCTGGTGCACCCTCTATAGGAAGCAGCCTCTGTATAGGAAGCAGCCTCTGCTGGTGCACCTTCTATAGGAAGCAGCCTCTGCTGGTGCACCCTCTGTATAGGAAGCAGCCTCTGCTGGTGCACCCTCTGTATAGGAAGCAGCCTCTACTTGTGCAGCCTCTGTATAGGAAGCAGCCTCTGCTGGTGCACCCTCTGTATAGGAAGAAACCTCTGCCGGTGCACCCTCTGTACTGGAAACAGCCTCTGCTGGTGCAGCCTCTGTATAGGAAGCAGCCTCTGCTGATGCCCCCTCTGTACTGGAAAAAGCCTCTGAACTGGAAGCAGCTTCTAAAGATGCACCCTCTGTACTGGAAGCACCCTCTGCTGGTGCACCCTCTGTACTGGAAGTAGCTTTTGCTGGTGCACCCTCTCTGTACAGGAAGTAGCTTCTACTGCTGCTCCCGTTTTACAGGAAGTAGCTTCTGCTGGTGCTCCCTCTGTACTGGAAGCACCCTCTGCTCGTGCACCCTCTGTACTGGAAGCACCCTCTGCTCGTGCACCCTCTGTACTGGAAGCAGCCTCTGCTCTTGAACCCTCTGTATTGGAAGTAGACTCTGCTGGTGCACCCTCTGTACAGGAAGTAGCATCTTCTGGTGAACCCTTTGTACTGGAAGCAGCCTCTGCTTTTGCACCCTCTGTACTGGAAGCAGCCTCTGCTGGTGCACCCTCTGTACTGGAAGCAGGCACTGATGGTGCACCCTCTGTACAGGAAGCATCCTCTGCTGGTGCACCCTCTGTACTGGAAGCATTCTCAGCTGGTGCACCCTCTATACTGGAAGCAGGCACTGATGGTGCACCCTCTGTACTGGACGCAGGCACTGATGGTGCGCCCTCTGTACTGGAAGCAGGCACTGATGGTGCACCCTCTGTACTGGAAGCAGGCACTGATGGTGCACCCTCTGTACTGGAAGCAGACACTGATGGTGCACCCTCTGTACTGGAAGCAGGCACTGCTGGTGCACCCTCTGTACTGGAAGCATCCTCTGCTGGTGCACCCTCTGTACTGGAAACAGCCTCTGCTGGTGCATCCGCTGTACTGGAAGCAGGCACTGCTGGTGCACCCTCTGTACTGGAAGCAGGCACTGATGGTGCACCCTCTGTACTGGAAGCAGGCACTGATGGTGCACCCTCTGTACTGGAAGCAGGCACTGATGGTGCACCCTCTGTACTGGTAGCAGGCAATGATGGTGCACCCTCTGTACTGGATGCAGGCACTGATGGTGCACCCTCTGTACTGGAAGCAGGCACTGATGGTGCACCCTCTGTACTGGAAGCAGGCACTGATGTTGCACCCTCTGTACTGGAAGCAGGCACTGATGGTGCACCCTCTGTACTGGAAGCAGGCACTGATGGTGCACCCTCTGTACTGGTAGCAGGCAATGATGGTGCACCCTCTGTACTGGATGCAGGTACTGATGGTGCACCCTCTGTACTGGAAGCAGGCACTGATGGTGCACCCTCTGTACTGGAAGCAGGCACTGATGTTGCACCCTCTGTACTGGATGCAGGCACTGATGGTGCACCCTCTGTACTAGAAGCAGGCACTGCTGGTGCACCCTCTGTACTGGAAGCAGGCACTGATGTTGCACCCTCTGTACTGGAAGCAGGCACTGATGGTGCACCCTCTGTACTGGAAGCAGGCACTGATGGTGCACCCTCTGTACTGGTAGCAGGCAATGATGGTGCACCCTCTGTACTGGAAGCAGGCACTGATGGTGCACCCTCTGTACTGGAAGCAGACACTGATGGTGCACCCTCTGTACTGGAAGCAGGCACTGATGGTGCACCCTCTGTACTGGAAGCAGGCACTGATGGTGCACCCTCTGTACTGGAAGCAGACACTGATGGTGCACCCTCTGTACTGGAAGCAGGCACTGATGGTGCACCCTCTGTACTGGAAGCAGACACTGATGGTGCACCCTCTGTACTGGAAGCAGGCACTGATGGTGCACCCTCTGTACTGGATGCAGGCACTGATGGTGCACCCTCTGTACTGGAAGCAGGCACTGATGGTGCACCCTCTGTACTAGAAGCAGGCACTGCTGGTGCACCCTCTGTACTGGAAGCAGGCACTGATGGTGCACCCTCTGTACTGGAAGCAGGCACTGATGGTGCACCCTCTGTACTGGAAGCAGGCACTGATGGGGCACCCTCTGTACTGGAAGCAGGCACTGATGTTGCACCCTCTGTACTGGAAGCAGGCACTGATGGTGCACCCTCTGTACTGGAAGCAGGCACTGATGGTGCACCCTCTGTACTGGAAGCAGGCACTGATGGTGCACCCTCTGTACTGGAAGCAGGCACTGATGGTGCACCCTCTGTACTGGAAGCAGGCACTGATGGGGCACCCTCTGTACTGGAAGCAGGCACTGATGGGGCACCCTCTGTACTGGAAGCAGGCACTGATGGTGCATCCTCTGTACTGGAAGCAGGCACTGATGGTGAACCCTCTGTACTGGAAGCAGGCACTGATGGTGCACCCTCTGTACTGGAAGCAGGCACTGATGGTGCACCCTCTGTACTGGAAGCACCCTCTGTACTGGAAGCAGGCACTGAAATTTGAAGGTGGAAGGAGAGGGAGCGTCCCCCTCCTAACCAGGGGCGTAGCTAGAAATGCATGCCCCCCCCCCCCCCCACATATCTATCGGGCCTCCCACCACCCCTTCCAGAGCTCCCACCCAGTCAGGCAAGCGACTGAGCAGAGACCAGAGCAGCGGAGCGGCCGAGCCAGGAGGCCTGGGGGTTAGAATATACCATCGGCTCTTACTCAGAGGCCTGGCTGGAGCCTCCGCAGCCTCTGTGTCGGCCCTGCGTGCGCCCTGCTCCAGTCCTGACTCCTTCTCCCCAGCCAGGCCCGAGCTGCGGACCTAGTCTAGTGTAGAGGGCGGGTGGTCCGCGGCTCGGGCCTGGCTGCCTGTGTGTGGTGTGTGTAAATAAAAATAAAATAAAAAAAATCAACAGAAGGCTGCCCGAACGGGCCCCCAGTGGCGTAGGGCCCCATAGCCACTGCTATGGTTGCTATGGCGATCCCTACGCCACTGCTCCTGACTACCGGTATTTATAGAAATCGGAAAACTTCTGCTTCCTGCACAGAAAGAGCAGAGACCCAGGAGAGACCCGCCAGCGCCTCAGGGTCTGGTATGTAAAGGTGATACAACATTACTGGGTCGCCCCTTTCCCATAAAAGTATAGACAGGCAATAAGGGGTGTGGTTTGGGGGCGTGGCTTAACACGGGTGTCATTCCAAAACAATCGCATGATCATATTTTGAGTTGATTTTTCTTTAAATACAACACATTTTTCCTGTTATTTGTAATATGAACAGGTTTGTCCCTAAAACATGCAGCCCTATGCAGGAGCCCAGTTTGCCCTGGTTTGTCCCTGAAATGTGCGGCCCTATGCAGGAGCCCAGTTTGCCCTGGTTTGTCCCTGAAATGTGCGGCCCTATGCAGGAGCCCAGTTTGCCCTGGTTTGTCCCTAAAACATGTGGCCCTATGCAGGAGCCCAGTTTGCCCTGGTTTGTCCCTAAAACATGTGGCCCTATGCAGGAGCCCAGTTTGCCCTGGTTTGTCCCTAAAACATGCAGCCCTATGCAGGAGCCCAGTTTGCCCTGGTTTGTCCCTGAACCATGTGGCCCTATGCAGGAGCCCAGTTTGCCCTGGTTTGTCCCTAAAACGTGCAGCCCTATGCAGGAGCCCAGTTTGCCCTGGTTTGTCCCTAAAACATGCAGCCCTATGCAGGAGCCCAGTTTGCCCTGGTTTGTCCCTAAAACATGCAGCCCTATGCAGGAGCCCAGTTTGCCCTGGTTTGTCCCTGAAATGTGCAGCCCTATGCAGGAGCCCAGTTTGCCCTGGTTTGTCTAGGGACCTTGCAGCCCTATACAGAAGACCAGTTTGCCCTGGTTTGTCCCTGAACCATGTGGCCCTATGCAGGAGCCCAGTTTGCCCTAGTTTGTCCCTGAAATGTGCGGCCCTATGCAGGAGCCCAGTTTGCACTGGTTTGTCCCTGAAACATGCAGCCCTATGCAGGAGCCCATTTTGCCCTGGTTTGTCCCTGAACCGTGCAGCCCTATGCAGGAGCCAAGTTTGTACTCGTTTGTCCCTGAACCGTGCAGCCCTATGCAGGAGCCCAGTGTGCCCTGGTTTGTCCCTGAACCGTGCAGCCCTATGCAGGAATCCAGTGTGCCCTGGTTTGTCCCTGAACTGTGTAGCCATATGCAGGAGCCCAGTATTGCCCTGGTTTGTCCATGAACCGTGCAGCCCTATGCAGGAGCCCAGTTTGCCCTGGTTTGTCCCTGAACCGTGCAGCCCTATGCAGGAACACAGTTTGCCACTGAAATGTGCAGCCCTATGCAGGAGCCCAGTTTGCCCTGGTTTATCCCTGAAATGTGCAGCCCTATGCAGGAGCCCAGTTTGCCCTGGTTTGTCCCTGAACCGTGCAGCCCTATGCAGGAACACAGTTTGCCACTGAAATGTGCAGCCCTATGCAGGAGCCCAGTTTGCCCTGGTTTATCCCTGAAATGTGCAGCCCTATACAGAAGCCCATATTGCCCTAGTTTGTCCCTGAACCGTGCAGCCCTATGCAGGAGCCCAGTTTGCCCCTGAAATGTGCAGCCCTATGCAGGAGCTCAGTTTGCCCTGGTTTGTCCCTGAAAAGTGCAGCCCTATGCAGGAACCCAGCTTGCCCTGGTTTCTCCCTGAACTGTGCGGCCCTATGCAGGAGCCCATATTTACCCTGATTTGTTCCTGAACCGTGCAGCCCTATGCAGGAGCACAGTTTGCCTTGTTTTGTACTTGAACCGTGCAGTCCTATGCAGGAGTCCAGTTTTCCCTGGTTTGTCCCTGAATCATGCAGCCCTATGCAGTAGCCCAGTTTTCTCTGGTTTGTCCCTAAAATGTGCAGCCGTATGCAGGAGCCTAGTTTGCCCTGTTTTGTCCCTGGACCGTGCAGCCCTATGCAGGAGCCCAGTTTGCCCTGGTTTGTCCCTGAATCATGTGGCCCTATGCAAGAGCTCAGTTTGCTCTGGTTTGTCCCTGAAAAGTGCGGCCCTATGCAGGAGCCTACTTTGCCCTGGTTTGTCCCTGAACTGTGTAGCCATATGCAGGAGCCCAGTATTGCCCTGGCTTGTCCATGAACCGTGCAGCCCTATGCAGGAACCCAGTTTGCCACTGAAATGTGCAGCCCTATGCAGGAGCCTAGTTTGCCCTGGTTTGTCCCTGGACCGTGCAGCCCTATACAGAAGACCAGTTTGCCCTGGTTTGTCCCTGATCCATGTGGCCCTATGCAAAAGCCCAGTTTGCTTTGGTTTGTCCCTGAAATGTGCAGCCATATGCAGGAGTCCAGTTTGCACTGGTTTGTCCCTGAACTGTGTTGCCCTATGCAGGAGCCCAGTTTGCCCTGGTTTATCCCTGAAATGTGCAGCCCTATGCAGGAGCCCAGTTTGCCCTGGTTTGTCTATGAAACGTGCAACCCTATACAGAAGCCCATATTGCCCTGGTTTGTCCCTGATCTGTGCAGTCCCATGCAGGAGCCCAGTTTGCCCTGTTTTGTCCCTGGACCGTGCAGCTTTATGCAGGAGCCCAGTTTGCCCTGGTTTGTCCCTGAACCGTGCAGCCATATGCAAGAGCCCAGTTTGCTCTGGTTTGTCCCTGAAATGTGCAGCCCTATGCAGGAGCCCATTTGCCCTGTTTTATCCCTGTGACGGTCTGAATATGAGTTACCGTCTGTCATTCCCTTATTCCCATGAAATAATATCGCTAAGAATCCACAGAGTAAAATATCGCTGGTGTCTCATAATAATCCACAAAGGAGCCAAAGCTTCATGCTGAAAACCAGACACACTTTAATGGAATCAAGGGCATTCAATTTAAACAGCATCGAACTCCTCCTCTGAGCCAGCGAGACAACAGAGTTTTTTAAACTCAATTTACAGAACAGGGGCTTGGTCCCATGGCCTACAAGCAATCACTGTGTATTTTCCAAGACAATGGCCAAAGTGTTATCTCGTGTATTTTCAATAAGTAAATCAGTCTTGTGGTTAGAAGCAGACGGAGTGTCTCAGAAGTGCACACATGTCCTTGATACACATAGATGTCTATGTCCATTGTTAGGAGTAGGTATCCATGGGGATTAAGTAGCAGGAAGGTAAAATAACTGAACGGATACTGGGGAGTTCTTCACAATGGCCCCCCCCTTTTTCTCCCTGCTCCGGCAGACACAGTTGGACCTTTCCGGGTCCAGTGGGGCTGGCGGGATGTCCAGCGACTATTCGGATAACAAGTCTGTCGGGACAGTCCATCTACGTTCCCATTTAACTTGCCTGGGTGATAGTGAAGTCGTAGGGCTGTAGGGCCAGACTCCACCGCAACAGACATTCGTTGTCTCCGGAGACTCTGTTGAGCCAAATCAGTGGGTTATGGTCGGTGGGCACCATCCATACAAATACGGCTGTAGTTTCTTCAGAGCCCATACCAGCGCTAGGCACTCCTTTTCAATAGCCGCGCACCCCACCTCCCGGGGTAGTCTTGCGGCTGAGGTAGGCTACATGGTGCTCACCGCCGTCTGAGCCCACCTGGCTCAGCATTGCTCCCAACCCGAAAGTAGAGGCATCTGGGTCCCACCATCGAATTTAGAGCTTGTCTGGCTGAACTGCTGCCGGATGGTCATCAGGTATGCCTCGGATGAGGACTTCGCTACGAAAGATGAAGCCAAATTCCCCAGATCTTTTGCGAACAGGTTGCCTGCAGGCAGATTCTTCATCACCCCAACCTCCAGTTCACGGTTATCGGCTCCCCAGTCCAGGTATACTCGGGCAGTCGGAATTCGGACAATATTTCCCCTTGCCACTTCTACTGCAATGGCCCATCCTGTATGGTCGTCAGATCTCACAATCCGCGGCTGTACTAGTGTGATAGTGGCTCCACTGACCCGGAGCCCTTGAGTGGGGCGTCCATTCACTTTCACCGGCTGCTTATGGTGTTGGCGGTTATCTAGAGCGGCTGCCTGCACAGGGTCCACTTCGTGTCAGTCTTAGACTCTGTTTCGAAAGCATCTGGGGTGTCCCAGGGTATGGGACCTAACGGGTCAGTCAAGGTCGGGATAGGTCTTACCTGTGTCTCCCGCAGCAGTGAGAGTTCTCGCTCCGTTCGGGCTTGGGCTCGGGTAGTCACTGGGTTCGCCTCGTTGTTTATACTGGAGCATAGGCAGAAGTCATGGGGCCCAAATCGTTGCCCAGTAGTACTTTGGCAGGTAAATTATCCATTATGCCCACGTTCACGACCCCCTTTCCCGCTCCCCAATCAAGATGTACTTTAGCGGTCGGAATTTTGTACACATCCCCCCCCGCCACTCTAACGGCCACAGTCTGCCCTGATCACTTGTGCCCCGGCACCAAATGGCTCTGGACCAGTGTAATGGTAGCCCCCGTGTCTCTTAACCCCTCGGTAGATCGCCCCTCGAGCCATACCTTCTGCCGATGGTGCTGGCGGTTATCCGAAGCAGCATATACCGGATCTGCTTCGTGAAGTGGTCCCAAATATTCCTCCATAGGGGCCTCTTGGTTAACACAGAGCGCCCGGGCAGGACGAGATGACCCAGAGGGGTAATTATAATTCAGGGGGGTCTGGTGTGCATTAAGGGGGCAGCTAGCCATGCGGTGCCCTGGTTGCTTGCATCGGTAGCAGGTCGGTCTGGGACGATCAGAGTTGTTATTCGGTGGTCCTGAGTACCGTATGGGCCCAGCGGGCACTGGGGCTCGGAATTCGGTACGTGGTGGCGTGCGGTAAACATCTTTGTGTTCGACCCGTGCTGGGGTTCGGTAGTTCGTGGGTTCGTGTAGACGGGAGTCGTAATGGTCATCGGCCAATTTGGCTGCTTCTTCTAAGGTAGAGGGTCGTCTGTCTCGCAGCCATTCCTTCCCCTGCTGCTCCATGCCGTTATAAAAATGTTCTAAGAGAAATAATTGTAAAATTTCCTCACCAGTCACAGCTTTACTTCCGCTCATCCAGTGATTTGCCGCTCTCCGCATTCGGTGCGCCCATTCCATATGTGTGTCGTTAGGCTTCTTTCTCGTGCTACGAAATTGTCGGCATTACGTGTCAGGAGTTACAGCGTACCGTCCAACAGTGTCTCTTTGACCAGCGCATACTGTGTCACTTCCTCAGCGCCCAGAGTCCGAAATGCTTCCAGAGCTCGCCCGGATAGTTTCCCAGACAATATCGTGGGCCACTCTCTGCTGGGAATCTGGTGCAGGGCACATTGCCTTTCGAAGTCCCCCAAATATTAATCGATTCCTGTCTCGCTCTCTAGGAAGGGTCTAAAAGCCGCATAGGGTATCTTTGGCCTCCCGGCGTTTTCGACAGGAACGATTACCTGCGGTGCTTCGGCATTGCGGTGTGCGGTCACTAGGCTGAGTTCGTGGGCTCGAGCCTTCCGTATATCCTCGTCCGCTTCTGCCATCAACTGCTGCACCAGTTCCATAGGTGGGTTCGGCCCGTATAGCGAGAGCCTCTCCCGAACAATCCTGGTCTTTTCGTCACCACTCGTGGTCGGGGTTTCTGCCATCGTGAATCCCTGATCCAATTCGGTTAATTCTGCGATCAGTTCCCTTCTCGGACGGTTGCTGGCGTTCCCCCCTCTGCTTTCGAGTAAATCCTTTAGGGTCGCACGTTTCAATTTTTCGTAAGCGCTCTCCATCCGTTCAGTACCTCTCCTAGGAAATCCAGGACAATCCCACCGCTGCCATCCAAATGTTACGGTTACTCCCAGGCTAGCTGGAAGCTGGACCACTTGGATAGTCTGGATCTCTGTTTAGGGAGAGAGAGAGGAGCCGCTTCGTCTCGATATCCAGAAGGATCCTGTAAATGTAGAACAATCCCACTAGCTATCTTACAGCTAGGATAATCTTTCCCCCACAAAACGAGGCGAGGCTGCGATTTGAAGGTCAAACTAGGTCTGAAGTGCTGGCACACCCAGCCTGGTTTTTATTACAGTTTGTTGCAGATACAGAACAGATACAACACATCCCCACAATGCATCATGGTTTCCTCCTCTCTGTCCCGGAGACGACCGAAGACAATCCAATTATCTCTCAGGACAAAAGGGAGATCACCAATACACATGTGGAGACAACAGGACAGACATCACCATTTAAACACACAATGGGACAATAGAAACACACCCACACAAAATCCTCCCCTCTGCCGATGATGACCATTGAACACAATGGCGAATATAATTATCAAAGGCAGAGAAATACAGTTTTATAAAAACATATCACAGGAACCCCAAAACATGCAATAACCCCATAACAAGTATATCCTCAGAACCGGGGGATCTGGGTGAACCACATATCCGAAATTTACCCAGATCCGTTCAGTAGTCTGGAAGATACAGTTTTATGCCAGTTACACCGAAAATATACAAGTTATACAGAAAATAGTCACTAATAAATGTGTCCCCTGTTTGGTAGTTTCAAACTACTGAATGATGTCTTTGGGCACCAAATACCGGCGAGATGGCACCGTGTGGAAAAGTCCGAACAGTGTCTGTGAGTTAAAATGGCCGCCATCCATTGTTCTCACCATGTGCTTCATCCATTCAGACTAACAGGGTAAATAACAGTTTTGTAACAGTGGAGAACCTCAAACTCCTCCTCGTCCCATCTTCCTACCATTATTACTGGGGACTCCTCTACAAAATGGGCTGCTGCTCTCTGGGGTCCCGCTGTAGCTCGGTTCCACTGCGGAGACTGTGGGCGATTTTGGGGGCAGCTGCTCTGCATGTGTCCCACCTGATTGCATGTATAGCACCTTCTCCCATCCGATCGGAGAAGGGGTGCAGGCGCTGCCAAAGGAGGAGGATACAAAGGCGGTGGACAGTTTGTTGTTACTGGGGGACAAGGTATCACCACCTGAAAGGGTCTCCTGACTGGTCGAGCTTCAGGTCGAGGAGGCCTCCTCTGGGGTCTCGCTGTAGCTCGGTTCCAATGCGTAGATCGCGGGCGATTTCGGGGGCAGTTGCGTCGCATGTGTCCCACTTGATTGTATAGAAAACAGCGGGGCTTGTGTCCAGCTGGGCATCGCGGGTTGGAGAGTATCGGTATGCTGGGGGATTGGTGCCTGGTTGCTGCCGCCGGTGGTGGTGGTGTCTCGGTCCGAAGGGGTTGTATCCGAGGCGTTGTACATGCTGCCTTGGGGGTATCGGCATACTCGTCTGCGAGTTTGGCTGCTTCAGGTAAGGAGAGGGGTCTGCGGTCCTTTACCCAATGCCTGACGTCGGTCTGGACGTGGTCGTAAAATGAGCTTCAGGACATCATCGACTGTGGTGGCCTGGCAGCTTATGACCCAATTGGAAGCGGAGAGCTGCAAGCGGCAGGCCCACTCTGTATAGGAGTCTCTGTCCACTTTGCGGGAGTCTCAGAATTTTCTGCGGTACGCCTCTGGGGTTACTGCGTACCAGCTAGGAGCGCCTCCTTCACTCGTGCATAGCTGTGGATCTCCTGCTCTGGTACAGCCCTGAAGGCATCAGCTGCTTTGCCCAACAGTTTTCCTGATAATATCGATACCCATTCATCAGCAGCCACTCTGTGCAGGGCACACGGCACTCAAAATCTGCCAGATAGCCATCGATCTCGCTTTCATTTTCGTTAAAGCTTTTAAATGCGCTGAAGGGAATCTTCCGCAAATCAACTGTGCTGTTCCCTCCGTTCGGTAGAATTGCTGTCGTTCGCTGGTTTTCCACCAGCCTCAGTTGTAGTTCTCGCAGTTCCCTTTGGTTTGCATGCTCTGTCACACTATTGATCACCTGTAGGATGATTTCAGTAGTTGGGTTTGGCCCGAACAGTGCCAGTCATTCCCTGATTTCCCTGTTGATCGGTAGTTCTGTCTCCCAACCGGTCGGTGTTGCCGCAGCCAAGTTCTCCCGGTCTAGCTCCATTAATTCAGCAATTATGACCCGCTTGGCTTTGTTGCTGGCAATCCCTCCACGAACTCCCAACAGTGATGCGCTTAAGCTGTGAGTACCAGCCTTCCATTCACTGTACACCAGTGCCTTCCTTGGATTCTCAGTGCAGGGAAAAGGGATGATCCCACCGCTGCCACCAGTTGTGATGGTCTAAATACCGAGTTACCGTCTGTCATTCCCTTATTCCCATGAAATAATACCAAGAATCCACAGAGTAAAATATCGCTGGTGTCTCATAATAATCCACACAGGAATCAAAGCTTCATGCTGAAAACAAGACACGGTTAATGGAAAACAAGAGCATTTTATTGTAAACAGCATCGAACTCCTCCTCTGAGCCAGCGAGACAATGGAGTCCTGGAAACTCAATCCACAAAACAGGGGCTTGGTCACATGGCAAGCAATCACTGTGTCCTTTCCAAGACAATGGCCAAAGTGTTATCTCGTGTATTTTCATTAACCCCTTAGTGACCACCCATACGTGTTTTCACGGCGGTCACTAAGGGGCCTTAGGCTGGGCCGCTGCGTTTTTACGGTGGCCCAGTCTAAGCGCTGCACGGCTCCCCCGTGCAGCGGGGAGCGCGGACCTGGCTCTCACATGAGAGCCGGGGCCCTGCTCTAACAGCCCGGACCGGCAGGAGTGCCGATCCGGGCTGTTTAACCCTTTACATGCCGGGCGCAATGGCACCCGCTGCATGTAAAGTGGTGACAGAAGGAGCGGACTCCCTCTGTCTCCCATCAGAACCCCGAAAATGCGATCGCAGGGTGCTGATGTGTTGGGAAGCTTACCTTGCTTCCGATCAGGGCCCTGAGCCTGTGTTCAGTTATCTGCAGCAGACTGTGCCTCTCTGGCGCAGCCTGCTGGTCAATGTTTGAATAGTATTGTTATTGAAATGCAATGCATTATAGAGATAATGCATTACATTTTAAAACCAATCAAAATACTGTATATTATAGTCCCCTTGTGGGACTATTAAGTAGTGAAAAAAAATACACATTTATTAAATAAAAAAAATTCCATAAAATAAAAAAAATGCTTTTTTTCCATTGAAAATACGCTTTTCTATGAAAAAAATAGCAAAAAGAAAAAATCCCCCATATGTTTGGTATTGCCGCATCTGTAACGACCCGGACTACATAAATATTACATAAATTATCCCCTATGGTAAATGCCGTAAAAAAATAAAAAATTAAAAAAAAGATAGAATTTCGAATTTATTCTTAGTTTCCACAGAATAAAACGTAATAACAAGCGATCAAAAAGCGTCATTTACTCCAAAATCATACCAATGAAAAATACAAGTCGTCTTTCAAAAATCAAGCCCTCACACAATTCCGTATAAGACAATAAAAAAAAGTTATGGGTCTTGTGAAGTGGCAATGCAAAATCATTTTTTTGGTTAATAAAGGGGTTTTATTGCAAAAAAAGTTGTAAAGCGTAAACAAAATGATAAGTATTTAGAATCACTGTAATCGTACTGACCCAGAGAATAAAGATATTATGTTATTTGTACCGAAAAATGAACGCCATAAAATTTATAATGTAAAAACGCAGTGGCAGTATTGCTATTTTTCTCCATCTCCCTCCCAGAAAGAGTTAATAAAAGTTGATCAGAAAGTTATGTGTACCCCAAAATGGCACCATTAAAAACTACAACTTGTCCCGTAAAATACAAGCCCTCATAAAGCTATATAGACAAAAAAATTAAAAAGTTATAGCTCTTGGATCGAGACCATGAAAAAAGGAAGAAAAACGCTTGGTCATAAAGGCCCAAACAGGCTTAGTCACTAAGGGGTTAAGTAGATCAGTCTTTTGGTTAGAAGCAGACGGAGTGTCTCAGAAGTGTGTGCACACATGTCCTTGATACACATAGATGTCTGTATGACCGTTCAGCACACAGCTCCGTTCAGACGATATCCTCCTTTCCTATTCACAGGCAGCAAGCACCAGTCTGCCGAACTGCAAACTACACGAATCCTTCAACTCCAGAACAGGAAACACCCGAACACTGGAAACCGCGGAACAGGAAAAGCATACAATCAGCTTACACTCCTGGCAATCAGCACACAATCCAATTCCCCCAAGAACGAGACGACACTTCACTTGAGGGTTAAGCAGAACTGACTGTACTTGCACGTACAGCCTCTTTTATTCACAATCCACAAACATAGTACTGCCCACAGGGGTTTGAAATACAGTCAATCAATATATTACAACATATACAATGTAAGTACAGCAGCAAATCGGACACAATGGGACAATAGAAACACACCCAGCATATTCCTCCCCTCTGTCTAGGAGATAATGGAGTCAATTTCTGTATCTACTCAACTATCTCCTAAGCTGAAAAGTTACACTTCTTATAAATGGTTACAACTTTGTGAGTTTACATTGTACATACATATAACTTATATCAATTTAACCGGTATAACTTGGGGACAAACCTATCCAAAACCTATCTAAAATTCGCTGGAGATCTGGGCCGACTGCCCAGCATCCCTGTAGGGCTGGTAGAGAGACTTCGGTCCCATCTCCCCCTGCCTGCTGGGAGTCCTCCCAGGACCAGTCTATGAGGTCCGCGACCTCTGGTACTTCTGGTTCCTGTTGGGGGAGAGGACCGACGGTCTCTTCTCCCATGAATACACACTGGCGCTGGGGAGCAAGGATGGTACCTTCAGCTCCCTGGGACTCACTTGGCTTCTGTGGAGAGGGACCAACTATCTCCTCTCTTAAGGGTACACACTGCCTCTGGAGAGAGAGACCGGTTGTCTCTGCTCCCAATACAATACTCGGCTGTTGGGGAGGTAGGACGGCACCTTCATCTCCCTGTAACTCACACTGCCACTGGGGAGCAAGAACGGCACCTTCAGCTCCCGGGAACTTGCTCGGGCGCTGGGGTATCTCCCTCCTGTCTACCGCTGCCATGGCCTGCAGGTACTCTCTGATCCTCCACTTCACCATCTGTACGAGGTTTTCCGCAGGGTTGGGTCCCAAGAGAGACAGCACCCCATTCACCTCTCTCAAACTCCTCCTGAGTGTAGCAGGGCTCCATGCTTGCTCTGCTGATTTTGGTTCCTTTGTAGATAGGGGCGCTGTACGGGTACTAGCGTTGCCCTCAGTTTGTAATCCAGGAACTGGTGTTGCCTTGTAGCTGTCCTTCTGGGCCGTGAGAATGATCCCGTTGCTTGCCACCAATTGTAACGGACCGTTCAGCACACAACTCTGTTCAGACGATATCCTCCTTTCCATGCACAGGCAGCTACTGCAAGCAGCAGTCTGCCGAACTGCAAACTACACGAACACTGGAAACCGCGGAACAGGAAAAGCATACAATTAGTAAAAAGAGTAGGTAATCACTGTAAACCCCCTAAAAACTAAAGAAAAAAAAAATATATATATATTAAAAATCATAACAAGCTGTGGCAAAAGAGAAAGTACACACTAGTAGAGTATTTCCCAAAGTGACATATGTCCATCTATCAAAAATGGTGATAAAAAGATATGCTATATAATGTAGGGATCTGGATAGAACATATGATGGGATAGAAGTACCATCCACATATATTGATGCAATAGCCAAAACAGAAATATAATCCTGCGGACTATTCAGAGTGTCCCTCCACAAATGGGACACCTTCCAGTGGGGAGAATGCAGATCCGTGAGGAAATCCTAAGTGCGGACGCATGCGCAGTATAATAACACGGCGTATGAGAGGCAGTCGGCCGGCGCATGCGCCGCAGAATGTAAACGGGCTCGGGAGATGGGCGAGCACGGCGCATGCGCGGAAGAGAAGAACCGAGTGCCGGAATCGCGCACGCGCGGCGCACTCCCATTGACGTCACGGGCGATGGAAGATCATGAAGGCGGATCACGGCCCAACAGGAGGACGTCGTAGCTGATGTAAGGATGATGCATGTCCGGGCAGCCTAACCTATTGGTGGGCAATCATGGAGGTCCACCCCAGGGCGACTGTGATTGGCTGATGGCAAATCCCAAATGAAACCGAGGGTTTAAAAGCCCTGACCCCACCCCCAACTTAGAACCTGTGTAGTATCCCCTGAAGACGCCGAATCGCTCGGCGAAACATGTAGGGATACAGGCTCTTCAGTTTTTAGGTCAGGAAGGGTAGATAGGGAATCCTAATCTAAGAAGCTGGAGAATCTTAGAGAGCAGCTAACCCTTTAGGGTTGACATGGATTAACATGTGAACTACATACAAGCACAAGCTATCATATCCCGGACCTCACCCTTTCCTGAGAGTTTTAACACAATTGGTCCCAAGAAGTGTATATGTGTTTTACTGCATTTATAATACAGATTTAGTTTTAGTAATACTTGTCAGAGAGGCTGCAGAGACACGCTAAGGTCCAAGTGACAGAGACACAGTAATGCCTACCTCAGTGACACACTGACTCCTTCATGAGTGACACACGGACACAATGACTCCTACTTCAGTGACACAATGACTCCTACCTCAGTGACACAATGACTCCTACCTCAGTGACACAATGACTCCTACCTCAGTGACACAATGACTCCTACCTCAGTGACACACTGACTCCTTCATGAGTGACACACGGAAACAATGACTCCTACTTCAGTGACACAATGACTCCTACCTCAGTGACACAATGACACACTGACGCCTTCATGAGTGACACACTGACACACTGACTCCTGCCTGAGTGATAGTTACACACTGCTGCCTGCCTGAGTGACACAATGACTTCTACCTGAGTGACACACGGACACAATGACTCCTGCTTGAGTGACACAATGACACAATGACATCTGCCTGCGTGACACAATGACTTCTGTCTGAGTGACACAATGACACACTGACTCCTGCCTGAGTGACACAATGACACAATGACTCCTGCCTGAGTGACACAATGACACAATGACTCCTGCCTGAGTGATAGTTACACACTGCTGCCTGCCTGCGTGACACAATGACTCCTGCCTGAGTGATAGTTACACACTGCTGCCTGCCTGAGTGACACAATGACACAATGACTCCTGCCTGAGTGATAGTTACACACTGCTGCCTGCCTGAGTGACACAATGACTCCTACCTGAGTGACACACGGACACAATGACTCCTGCTTGAGTGACACAATGACACAATGACTCTTGCCTGAGTGATAGTTACACACTGACGCCTGCCTGAGTGACACAATGACTCCTGCCTGAGTGAAAGAATGACTTCTGCCTGAGTGACACACTGACACACTGACGTCTGCCTGCGTGACACAATGACACAGTGATGACTGCCTGAGTGACACAATGACACAGTGATGCCTGCCTGAGTGACACAATGACACACTGACGTCTGCCTGCGTGACACAATGACTTCTGCCTGAGTGATACACTGACACAATGACTTCTGCCTGAGTGACACAATGACACAATGACATCTGCCTGCGTGACACAATGACTTCTGCCTGAGTGACACAATGACACACTGACTCCTGCCTGAGTGACACAATGACACACTGACGTCTGCCTGCTTGACACACGGACACAATGACTCCTGCCTGAGTGACACAATGACACAATGACGCCTGCCTGAGTGACACAATGACGCCTGCCTGAGTAACACAATGACACAATGACTTCTGCCTGAGTGACACAATGACACACTGACTCCTTCATGAGTGACACACTGACACAATGACTCCTACCTCAGTGACACAATGATACACTGACACCTTCATGAGTGACACAATGACACAATGACTCCTGCTTGAGTGACACAATGACACAATGACTTCTGCCTGAGTGACACAATGACACACTGACTCCTTCATGAGTGACACACTGACTCCTACCTCAGTGACACAATGATACACAGACGCCTTCATGAGTGACACAATGACACAATGACTCCTGCTTGAGTGACACACGGACACAATGACTCCTGCCTGAGTGACACACTGACACACTGACTCCTGCCTGAGTGATACAATGAATCACTGACGTCTGCCTGCGTGACACAATGACACACTGACGCCTGCCTGAGTGACACAATGACACACTGACGTCTGCCTGCGTGACACAATGACTTCTGCCTGAGCGATACACTGACACAGTGATGACTACCTGAGTGACACAATGATGCCTGCCCGAGTGACACAATGACACAGTGATGACTGCCCGAGTGACACAATGACACAGTGATGACTGCCCGAGTGACACAATGACACAGTGATGACTGCCCGAGTGACACAATGACACACTGACGTCTGCCTGAGTGACACAATGACTTCTGCCTGAGTGATACACTGACACAATGACTTCTGCCTGAGTGACACAATGACACGGTGACATCTGCCTGCGTGACAGAATGACTTCTGCCTGAGTGACACAATGACACAATGACATCTGCCTGCGTGACACAATGACTTCTGCCTGAGTGACACAATGACACACTGACTCCTGCCTGAGTGACACAATGACACACTGACGTCTGCCTGCGTGACACACGGACACAATGACTCCTGCTTGAGTGACACAATGACACAATGACTCTTGCCTGAGTGATAGTTACACACTGACGCCTGCCTGAATGACACAATGACTTCTGCCTGAGTGACACAATGACACAATGACGCCTGCCTGAGTGACACAATGACGCCTGCCTGAGTAACACAATGACACAATGACTTCTGCCTGAGTGACACAATGACACACTGACTCCTTCATGAGTGACACACTGACACAATGACTCCTACCTCAGTGACACAATGATACACTGACGCCTTCATGAGTGACACAATGACACAATGACTCCTGCTTGAGTGACACACGGACACAATGACTCCTGCCTGAGTGACACACTGACACACTGACTCCTGCCTGAGTGATACAATGAATCACTGACGTCTGCCTGCGTGACACAATGACACACTGACGCCTGCCTGAGTGACACAATGACACACTGACGTCTGCCTGCGTGACACAATGACTTCTGCCTGAGTGATACACTGACACAGTGATGACTACCTGAGTGATACAATGACACAGTGATGACTGCCCGAGTGACACAATGACACAGTGATGACTGCCCGAGTGACACAATGACACAGTGATAACTGCCCGAGTGACACAATGACACAGTGATGACTGCCAGAGTGACACAATGACACAGTGATGACTGCCAGAGTGACACAATGACACGGTGATGACTGCCCAAGTGACACAATGACACAGTGATGCCTGCCAGAGTGACACAATGACACAGTGATGCCTGCCCGAGTGACACAATGACACGGTGATGACTGCCAGAGTTACACAATGACACAGTGATGACTGCCTGAGTGACACAATGATGACTACCCGAGTTACACAATTTTCTGTAGTTATTGTCTGTTCTTCACTGTGAAATTACCTCTCGGAGGCTGAATGGCTATATTCTGTGGCTAGCCTGTGCATAATACGGTTTGGCGGTGTATGTCATTGGCGTAGTGACTGTGGGGGTGAGGCTGCAGTACAAGCACAGATCGAGGTTACTGACACTTTAAACACACTGCCCCTCATATGTTTTACGGCACATGCAGCGTCATCAGGGGGAACGGGCAATTAATGAGACCACTGGAACAGATGCATTTCCTTCTGTAGGGCGCAGGCTGTTTTCGCCCCTTTCACACGGTCGCTGATGTGAATGTGTCTCACACGGCAATCAGTCTTACAGCAGTGGTGAGCAGGCGAAAAACGTAAGTATCAATTCTTCAGATGCTGCCAGAAAATGATAGGAAGAAGACCGGAGGTGGCACCACAAGCCTTTTCCAAGCCTACACCTTCTCCTTGACCTTAGAGTCTATAGGACCTCATGGCTTAATGTAGCTCTGCCCTGTGTGCACTACAAGGTCGGAGGTGGCACCACAAGCCTTTTCCAAGCCTACATCTTCTCCTTGACCTTAGAGTCTATAGGACCTCATGGCTTAATGCAGCTCTGCCCTGTGTGCACTACAAGGTCGGAGGTGGCACCACAAGCCTTTTCCAAGCCTACACCTTCTCCTTGACCTTAGAGTCTATAGGACCTCATCGCTTAATGTAGATCTGACCTGTGTGCACTACAAGGTTGGAGGTGGCACCACAAGCCTTTTCCAAGCCTATACCTTCTCCTTGACCTTAGGGTCTATAGGACCTCATGGCTTAATGTAGCTCTGCCCTGTGTGCACTACAAGGTCGGAGGTGGCACCACAAGCCTTTTCCAAGCCTACACCTTCTCCTTGACCTTAGAGTCTATAGGACCTCATGGCTTAATGCAGCTCTGCCCTGTGTGCACTACAAGGTCGGAGGTGGCACCACAAGCCTTTTCCAAGCCTACACCTTCTCCTTGACCTTAGGGTCTATAGGACCTCATGTCTTAATGCAGCTCTGACCTGTGTGCACTACAAGGTCGGAGGTGGCACCACAAGCCTTTTCCAAGCCTACACCTTCTCCTTGACCTTAGAGTCTATAGGACCTCATGTCTTAATGCAGCTCTGCCCTGTGTGCACTACAAGGTCGGAGGTGGCACCACAAGCCTTTTCCAAGCCTACACCTTCTCCTTGACCTTAGAGTCTATAGGACCTCATCGCTTAATGTAGATCTGACCTGTGTGCACTACAAGGTTGGAGGTGGCACCACAAGCCTTTTCCAAGCCTATACCTTCTCCTTGACCTTAGGGTCTATAGGACCTCATGGCTTAATGTAGCTCTGCCCTGTGTGCACTACAAGGTCGGAGGTGGCACCACAAGCCTTTTCCAAGCCTACACCTTCTCCTTGACCTTAGAGTCTATAGGACCTCATGGCTTAATGCAGCTCTACCCTGTGTGCACTACAAGGTCGGAGGTGGCACCACAAGCCTTTTCCAAGCCTACACCTTCTCCTTGACCTTAGAGTCTATAGGACCTCATCGCTTAATGTAGATCTGACCTGTGTGCACTACAAGGTTGGAGGTGGCACTACAAGCCTTTTCCAAGCCTATACCTTCTCCTTGACCTTAGGGTCTATAGGACCTCATGGCTTAATGCAGCTCTGCCCTGTGTGCACTACAAGGTCGGAGGTGGCACCACAAGCCTTTTCCAAGCTTACACCTTCTCCTTGACCTTAGGGTCTATAGGACCTCATGGCTTAATGCAGCTCTGCCCTGTGTGCACTAAAAGGTTGGAGGTGGCACCACAAGCCATTTCCAAGGCTACACCTTCTCCTTGACCTTAGGGTCTATAGGACCTCATGGCTTAATGCAGCTCTACCCTGTGTGCACTACAAGGTCGGAGGTGGCACCACAAGCCTTTTCCAAGCCTACACCTTCTCCTTGACCTTAGAGTCTATAGGACCTCATCGCTTAATGTAGATCTGACCTGTGTGCACTACAAGGTTGGAGGTGGCACCACAAGCCTTTTCCAAGCCTATACCTTCTCCTTGACCTTAGGGTCTATAGGACCTCATGGCTTAATGTAGCTCTGCCCTGTGTGCACTACAAGGTCGGAGGTGGCACCACAAGCCTTTTCCAAGCCTACACCTTCTCCTTGACCTTAGAGTCTATAGGACCTCATGGCTTAATGCAGCTCTACCCTGTGTGCACTACAAGGTCGGAGGTGGCACCACAAGCCTTTTCCAAGCCTACACCTTCTCCTTGACCTTAGAGTCTATAGGACCTCATCGCTTAATGTAGATCTGACCTGTGTGCACTACAAGGTTGGAGGTGGCACTACAAGCCTTTTCCAAGCCTATACCTTCTCCTTGACCTTAGGGTCTATAGGACCTCATGGCTTAATGCAGCTCTGCCCTGTGTGCACTACAAGGTCGGAGGTGGCACCACAAGCCTTTTCCAAGCTTACACCTTCTCCTTGACCTTAGGGTCTATAGGACCTCATGGCTTAATGCAGCTCTGCCCTGTGTGCACTAAAAGGTTGGAGGTGGCACCACAAGCCATTTCCAAGGCTACACCTTCTCCTTGACCTTAGGGTCTATAGGACCTCATGGCTTAATGCAGCTCTGCCCTGTGTGCACTATAAGGTCGGAGGTGGCACTACAAGCCTTTTCCAAGCCTACACCTTCTCCTTGACCTTAGGGTCTATAGGACCTCATGGCTTAATTCAGCTCTGCCCTGTGTGCACTACAAGGTTGGAGGTGGCACCACAAGCCTTTTCCAAGCCTACAGCTTCTCCTTGACCTTAGGGTCTATAGGACCTCATGGCTTAATGCAGCTCTGCCCTGTGTGCACTACAAGGTTGGAGGTGGCACCACAAGCCTTTTCCAAGCCTACACCTTCTCCTTGACCTTAGGGTCTATAGGACCTCATGGCTTAATGCAGCTCTGCCCTGTGTGCACTACAAGGTACAGAGGCACAAATCGGCTGAAGGGGGGGCATTACTGGATAGAGCCTATGATGTACATATACACGGTGCAGACATGAGATCTGTTCAGGCGACGTGTGCACCGCTGCCTAGGATGTCGAACATTCTTTAGATTGTAAGGGTTAGCGTGACTTTAAAATGAGATCATTAAAACCAGATTCTGTCCATGAATAGAAAGAGGAAGTAATGGCCGAGCCTTGGGAGCCTAGAGGGAACTGCCGTCCAGCGACTCGCACACCTGGTACCGGAATTGCTCTCTATATGAGACGGAGAATCATCAGGGAAAGCAGAAATGAACTTCCATGTGGTCATCTCACATTACCATTAATAGAGCGTAACAGTCACGTATGGTGCATGTGGCGTATCTCTAAGGAGAGGAAAGATACCCCCATTACTCACAGGGCCTTCTGCCATGATGGTTCCCTCATATCCAGGAATAGTCTGGGGTTCAGCCCGCACAGTTGGGTACTACTGCCCTAGTGTGGATGCTGGCAAAAAGAACACGTTCCTTCATAGGTAAAGTTTTTCAGTATTATGGGGGACATCTGATGAGACAGAACATTCTGGAGCGGCCGTCAAACCACTGTTCCACTGCACCGATCCCAAGGGCCAGGGAGGGGGGACGTGTTCCTGTCATCAGGGGCCAGGGCTACATGAAGATTACTCTATTGTAAGGGGGCACTATGGGGCAGCACTATTGTAAGTGGGGCACTAGGTGAGCAAAATTACCTCATCTCACCTCATCCATTTGATCGCACCGTGGTCAGGACCTGCTAAACGTCATCACGCTGGAGCTCAGGTCCTGAGCAGCGAGAGTTTACCACAGTGCCATCAAATGGATGAGGCAAGTTCTTATTTAATTTTTTTCCACAAGCAGAGAAGGGGGCATTATTATTGGGGGGCACTAATGAGACATTATTGATATTGGGGGACATTAATTCTGGGGGTCACTAATGGAGGTATTACTATTACTGAGGGTATTAAAGTGGTTGTCCGGGTTCAGAGCTGAACACGGACATACCTCTATTTTCACCCAGGCAGCCCCCCTGACCTGAGCATCGGAGCGGTTCATGCTAAATCTCGCAGGGCAAAGGCACTTTCAAGAGTTCCAGTGACGTACCCGGCTCTCCATGGGGCTGCCAGGAAGCCTGGCGACGTCACCGGCACTGATGGACGGGCTCTAGCGCTGCCCCAGCCAGTAAAACGGCTAGGGCAGCGCTAAAGCACGCCCATCTGAGCCGGTGACATCACCGAACACACTGCCGGGCTGAAGCTTCCACCCGGCAGTGAAAAGAGCCCCTGATCTAGCGCAGGGCAAGGGAGCGCATTGGAGCATGAGATGCTCCGATGCCAACATCAGGGGTTCTGCCTGGGTGAAAATAAGGCTATGTCCGGGTTTAGCTCTGCACCTGGACAACCCTTTTAATATCACTGGGGGCAATATTAATACTTGAGGGGAACTAATGGGAGCATTATTAATTCTGGGGGGCACTAATGGGGAAATTAATATTACTGAGGGGCACTAATGGGGGAATTATTAATACTGGGGGGCACTACTAGAGCATTAATATTACAGGGGGCACTAATGGGGGCATTATTAATACTGGGGCACTAATGGAGGCATTAATGTTATTGGGAGCACTAATATGGGCATTATTAATACTGGGGGGCACTAATGGGGGAATTAATATTACTTGTGGGCACTAATAGGGGAATTATTAATACTGGGGGGGCACTAATGGAGGCATTAATGTTATTGGGGGCACTAATAGGGGCATTATTAATACTGGGGGGCACTAATGGAGGCATTATATATTCTGGTGGCACTAATGGAGGCATTAATGTTATTGGGGGCAGTAATGGGGCATTATTAATACTGGGGGACACTAATAGAGGCATTACTATTACTGGGGGGGCTCTTTTTTTCAAACATTAGTTTTTTTTGACATCCCATAAGGCCACGTGTGATTTCCAGGTATCATGGGATTCTCTTCAATTATACAGATTACATCAAAATGCAACGGAAATGAAAAGACAGAAAACGGTGCAATAACCTGAGGGAACGGAGAGGTCGGTTCTTACATAAATTGTAGTCTTTGGTAACAGATCTAATGAGACATTTCTCAGACAATACTGCTCATCTGATCAATCAATCAAAATAGAAGTGACCGAACCTCCCATCTAGACTGACATTGACGTGACGCGTTGAAAGCCGAGGCGGACATCCTTTCGTACCAGCATTGTTCATTATGGACTGTAGGATGCTTGAGACGTGTTTGGGCGCTCTTGCTTTTCAATTGGCCACAATTTCTGGTCGCATAGCCATACATGCATGAGAAACTATAGTGTAAGAAGGAGAACTGTTCTATACCAAGGGACAGACGAGCTAAAGCCGGGTCTGGGACAATGTGAAGTCGGCTATATCGGAAAACATAGAAGAAATCTGGTGCCTTTCTTTATTAATCCACATTCCCACCACAAATGTTTATATGAACCAATTCCACTGCCACATCTCCAACACACGGTGGATTCCCAGTGCTCAATCCTCTAATTTTCCTTTATTAAGGCTCTGGATCTCCAATCCTACCTCCAATTCCCACAGCATATCCTTCTGCTACAGAAATTTGCTAATGGAGGAAGGGGACAAATTGGGGAAAATTAAAGACCACTGGCACCATGATTTAAATCGAAGCTTTACTGATGATCAATGGCAACCGGCTCTTATCTCTGTTTGCACATTTTCTAAGTGTACCGTATATCCCACTCGGAAACTCATCGAAAAGTATTCTGTAGATGGTACCTCACACCGTGCCGCCTGTCACGTATTTTCCCCAATACTGGGGGCTCTAATAGGGGCATTATTAATACTGTGAGGCACTAATGGGGGTATTAATATTATTGGAGGGCACTAATAGGAGCATTATTAATATGGGGGGAGTAATGGGGGCATTATTGATACTGGGGCACTAATGGAGGCATTAATATTACTTGTGGGCACTAATGGGGGCATTATTAATTCTGAGGGTAGCACTAATGGAGGCATTACTATTACTGGGGGCACTAATGGGGGCATTATTCATACTTGGGGGCACTAATGGGGGCATTAATTTTACTGAGTGCACTAATGGGGGCATTAATATTACTGGAGGCACTAATGGGGGCATTAATATTACTGGGGAGCATTTATGAGGGCATTATTAATACTGACGGGCACTATTGCGGGCATTATTAATACTGGAGTGTCTAATGGAGGCATTAATATTACCCGGGGCACTAATGGGGGCATTATTAATACTTGGGGGGCACTAATGGGGGCATTCATTTTACTGGGGGCACTAATAGAGGCATTAATATTACTTAGAGAGAGTTCCTCTGTCAGAAAGTGTTCCCAGTGCCAAAGCCAGGAGGCAGATGGAGACTCATTATAGATCTGACCTTTCTGAACAGATTTCTACTCAAAAGAAAGTTCAAGATGGAGACAATCCGATCGGTGATGCCCCTATTTCAGAATGGAGATTATCTTGTGACAATAGACCTGACGGATGCGTTTATCTGCATATACCAATTCTTCCCCAGCATCGCAAGTATCTTCGAGTAGCTCTACGCTCAAGCACAGGTCTGCAACATCTCCAATTCACATGTCTGCCTTTCGGGATTGCGGAAGCCCCAAGAATATTTACCAAGATAGTGGTGGCTCTGTAACATCCCAGGAGTTATGTTACGAAACTCTTTTACCCCGCTATAACCTGTTAAGTGTATTTGTACGGTCATCTAATGAGATTATATCGAATATTCTCACAAATGTGCATTCTAAGCCTTGTAAATGTATTTTGCTGTAATTTTCATGTTCACCAGCAGGTGGCAGTAATGTGTCAGCAGGGCCTTAACAACAGTTTAGTAGTAGACTGGAATAGTACATTCCAGTTCAGCTCCCCCCTCTTTGAGGAGGTGTGGAATGTTCCCACATCCTGCCTCATGAGTGGGGAAGGAAGTTAGTGTTAGTGTGTTCCAGCTCTCCCTGCATGGGGAAGGCTGTGTGTGTAGGAGCTCCCAGTTCTAGGGATCCAAGACAGTCTCTTGTCTCGGCTGAGACAAAAGATCATCATTCCCAGTCTGAGTCCTTCAGCCTCAGCTGGTAGAAGCAAGCAGCCACCTCCAGTATTCCAGGAAGAAGCATACCCTGTGAGCACAACTGTGAGCACCGTCCAGAGACCAGGAGAAGCCAAATTCCTTCTCAGCTAGTCAGTCCCCAATACAGCAGAAGATAGTAAGCACAGAAGATATTAATTCCTGCCACATTACAGAGCCACAAGCAGAGGACTTATCCTGCAGAGAGCTCCAGGCACATGATAGAAGCAGAAGACAGATCCCTGCCACACATTGCTAATACCTGCTGGGACCCAAGACTATTGCTGTATCTCACTTGGATGAAAGCTGCATATAGTAAAGACAAGTTTGAACTTTATTCCAAGTCTGGATCTCAATTATTGCTGCAAAACCCTCAATTACTCCTACTAGCAACACACATTTTATTGCAAGTGAGCCAGGATCCAGGAGTCCAGCCGTACCAAGGTCGGAGACACCGTTGACACTATTACTATTACCACACAGAGACATTACCCCACTCTGCCATTCCTAATCTGGTACGTGAGTTGCAACACCTTAAAGGGCCCTGTGACTGTACCCTGCGCACGCTGCAATTGGCGTCACGAACAAAAACTACAGACTTCTATACCCATATCTGGACCCACTGCATAATTTGGCGTCCGCATAACCGTACCACGGTCCGGCTCATTGCAGCTCTATCAGCAGTCCTGAGATCGAAAGGTGTTACTGTGGTGCCTAGACGATTGGCTCCTGAGAGCATCTTCTGCAGCTCTACTATTGAAGGATTACAAGATTTAAAAAAATCTCATCCCAGAACATAAAGTTTTTGGGATTCATGCTGAACTCTCACAATATGACTGTGAAGCTTTCAGTAGAGGAGGCGGAAGATTGTACGAGACATTTCTCACCTCACCACATGCCACTCGATCACCATCAGAAATGCGATGAGAGAACAAGGGCTCCTTACACCATCAATCGATGCAGTCCCATTGGCCAAAGCCCACATGAGAAAGCTCCAGAACAATATCTTGGCATCATGGAACGGTGTTCGCAAAGACCTGGACAAGATAATGTTCATTTACCCTTCAACTTGTCAAGATCTTCAGTGGTGGCTGATTCCATCTCATCTTCAGAGAGGTCATTGTCTGATTCCTCAGTCCCGGGCTCTCCTCATCACGGATGCCTCATCATGGGGTTGGGGTGCCCATGTTGGCAATCATTGGGTAAAGAAGAAGTGGAACTTCGCAGAAAAGCCTTTATCCTCAAATATGAAGGAGTTAAGAGCAGTAACTGTAGCTGCAGAGCATTTTCAGCAATTGTTGCAGGGAACTCATGTTCATGGTCAATCAGACAATGTTACGACAAACAAGGGGGTACAGGGAGTCCCCTTCTGTCATTGGAATGCAGGAAATTGATGGCCTGGGCAGAAGCTCATACAGCTGGAATCTCTGCCTCTCACATCAGGGGGTCTCTCAATTGTCTGGCCGATCACCTCAGCCGCGACAAGATAGCTCCCGGGGAGTGGAGCCTAAACTCGGAGATCTTCAATCAGATTGTCCAAAGGATGGGAATGCCAGACTTAGATGGCATAGCAACAGCGAAGAATGCAAAGCTAGGACAGTCCTGCTGTCTTCATCGGGAGAATAAAGCATTGGCGACAGATGGTCCGTCTGTCAGCTGGATGGGAAAACTAATATATGTTTACCCTCCTCTTCCTCTACAGTAATTCCCATGGTCCTGAGGAAAATATTGGAAGAAAAGACAGAAGCAATAGCAATACTTCCATTCTGGCCGCGCAGAGCGTGGTTTTCTCTGGCTTTGATTATGTTGAGAGAGATCTTCTGGAAGCTCCCACTGCGGCCCAATCTTCTATCCCAGAGAGGAATCCTTCATCCCAATCTGAAGATGCTCCACCTAATGGCCCTATTAGAGTTAGGCCTCTCCTCTGAGGTTATCTGTACAATTCTAGCCTCTAGAAGACCAGCAACTATTAGAACTGATATAGAACTGATATAGAACTGATATAGAACTGATATAGAACTGATATAGAACTGATATAGAACTGATATAGAACTGATATAGAACTCATTTTTGCTTTTCAATCCCATATGTATTTGTGCTGCTGTAGGACGTCCAGGAAATATGAAAATTTACCCACCTGAAATAGTTGTTTCCTGTAGTCCTTAAGCAGCACAACTTGCCCTCCCTAATACATTTATTTTTCCTGCATTTTAATACAAGGAGTCTTCATTGTTGTCAGGGTTTTGTGGATGGTCCTGGCGCGTGATTGGTTGTTTAATTTAGTTTCTTGTTAACCAGTCTCTTCTGGTTGTACCTAGGGGAATAACCCACATGTGTCTGTAAAAGATAAAGGAGCGAGCACTCAATTCTATGGCAACACTCAGATTTATTATTACAAATTAATGTATTAAAATGACATCAATGATAAAATAACACACATTAAAATGAAATACAATGATTAAAATGATAAAAAATTGACGGTGTGTGAACACTGATTGGGGGGCTCATTCAGCAAAATGTGTTCCAATAGTGACCTTGTAGGGTGGTGAAACCAATAGGTGAATAAACAATGGTGATAATATAGTGAAATAAAACAACCTAAATAACAAAGAAAATTATAAACATATTAGTGTTAATAGGTAATAAGTAGTGCACTTAGATATAAGGACACTGTATGGAGACCTGCGCATGCGAGCGCAATGTGCTTCCCTTGATACCTGTTGAGAATAAAACCAGTCCGAGTCTATGGTGTAATAACGGCAACAAACGGTGCTCCGCTGTTAATGGTGTTCGTGTAAGCAGACTCTAATAACAGCTGAGAGCTTACCGCTATCTGGAAAGAGCAGTCAGCAGTCTTGCCTCCTATAGTGCTGTATCCAGGAATTCCTTGAAGCACTGTAAAATCTTCTGGAGACACCGCTCTGTCTTCACGGCTTGCGGGCTCTGACAATCCAGCCCAATCTTGCGATGGTACAAGCGCGACTTCCGTCCGGTCTCTTACGCTCGTTCAGATGGTCAGGGCAGTTCAATTGTCGCAGGTTAGCGGTTCTTCAATATTTCAACTTTAAAGCATGGCCATGCAATAGATACTTCTTATGGAGGTATATGCGGAGTGTCTATTTACCCAGACGCGTTTCGTGACATTCCAATCCCTTCCTCAGTGGTAACTCCTGCACTCCTCACCTCCTCTTTTATAGGCGTCCCTAGGGTGCTGTATAAGTCCCGGTTATCTTAATCCAGGATTGGAGTATCCTCAGCACTTTTCCGCCTAGATGCGGTTTCAGTGCGTTTTTGTTGCGTTTTTTTATTCATGGATGCGGTTTTTTGTCCTTTTTCTTCTAATTCATATAATCATTCTATAGACCCTTTTGAAAATAACATTCGATTCTTAAAACTATAAAAAATCATATAAAAACGCTAAAATGGTTTAAAATGCAGCAAAATCATAAATCAAGGGAACTTGATGAATATAGATGGGTCAACGACAGTATTTTTGAGTTGGCATGGAGATGGTTGGACATGGCTGGGGTCCCAAACCAGAGGGGGGGTCCCAGCGCCGATATACGGCCAAGCTTGGGACCCGCCGTCAGGGATGGGGCCCAAGCCTTATATGAAGCCGAACAGTTCCATGTCAGAATTCAGTCCAAACGGTAGTAAGGAACCAAATTCATATATTTGCCTGGATTCCGCTCTGGACATCTTATGGGTGTAGTCCCCTCCTCTCCAGTGTTGATTGATCCTCTCCAGTCCAACAAACATTAGGTTCCCTGGATTGCTATCATGTGTGTCTTTGTAATGTTTTGACAATGAGTGCTTCTCATACCCTTTTTTTATGTTCGAGATGTGTTCCCTAATTCTTGTTTTTAAGGGACGTTTCATGCGTCCTATGTATTGACGATTACAGGGGCATTGAATCAAATAAATGACCCCTGTCGTATTACAAGAGATACAATCTTCAATCTTCCATTTATATTTATTCTGGGTAGAACAGATCTCTAGGGTTTTCCGTGGCAAATTATTAGATTTACAGCCTATGCACTTTCCACATTTGTAGAAACCCTTCATCTCCATAAAGGAGCCTAACGTATTGTCTTTTTGTACTATTATACACTGCTATATTCTGCTGAATACAGCTATACACTGTTATAAACTGCTGTATACTACTATAAGCAGATGGTTACAAACGACCTCGAACAGTTGACTGGTCTGAGCCCAAGATCTTTTAACCTTTCTAGAACGGAGATGCAGGCTCTTCAGTCTCTTGAAAAAGACCGCAGTATCGTAATTAAACCTTCTGATAAAGGCGGCAACCTAGTTATTCTTGAAAGTAACCAGTATATGAAGATGTGTCTGGATCTTCTTAAAGATAGAGAAGGTTATAGAATTTTAACATCTAATCCTACTGAGATATTCTTGGTTGATCTCAAACAGATATTGTTGGCCGGCCTGGAGATGAAAGTGATAGGGACCCCTGAGTTTGAGTTTATGTTACCAATCAAACCCTTAATAGCGACCTTTTATGGGCTTCCTAAGGTCCATAAAGGGGTCAACCCACTTAGGGGCCGCCCTATAGTATTGGGGGTGGACTCACTCACCCAGAACTGTGGTATTTACCTGGATAAGGTGTTGAGGGAGTTCGTTGTGTCCCTCCCAGCATACACGAGGGACACAATGGACTTCCTCAATAAAATTGATGCTCTTATACTCGATCCGGATTGTATCCTGTGTAGCATCGATGTCGAGGCGTTATATAGCTCTATTCCACATACACATGGCCTCAAAGCCATTGAGTACTTTCTAGGCGCTAGGGGTGTACAGTACAAATCACATAATAACTTCATTATTAAGCTACTTGAATACACCCTTACGCATAATTACTTTCTGTTCAACTCTAGATTCTACCACCAGCTCAGGGGGACGGCGATGGGGAGCCCATGTGCCCCCACCTATGCCAATCTCTTCCTGGGCTGGTGGGAGGATACACACGTCTTCCCTGACCATGAAGTGTGGTGGTCCAGAAATATACATTTCTGGACCCGCTACATCGACGACGTGTTTGTTGTTTGGAAAGGTAATCTGATGGAGTTTAAACGCTTTGTCTCTGACCTTAACAGTAATGAAGTTGGGCTTCATTTCACCTATGAACATGATTCATCCAGTATTACTTTTCTGGACGTAAAGGTGACAATTGCAGGGGACCACCTATCTACTAACCTTTTCAGGAAAACAACGGCCACCAATTCTCTTCTTCATTGGAGCAGTTATCACCCCCCTTCCCTTAAACAGGGTATTCCAAGAGGACAATACCTCCGGGTACGGAGAAACTGCTCCAGTGATGAAGCCTTCTTCAGGGAAGCAAAGACTCTTCAGGCCAGATTTGCGGCTAGAGGCTACCCTCAGGCAGTGCTTAATGACGCCTTTAAATACGCGCGGACTAAGGTACGTAGTAACTTACTTACCCCAAAAAAGAGATTAGATAGTTCTCAACCGTTAAGAATTATCTCCAATTTCGACACTGCCAATCAAGATGTAAAGAAAATTCTGAACAAATACTGGGCCATCCTTAAGATGGACCCTGATCTCTCTGAGGTAGTACCCGAACGTCCGTCCGTATCGTATAGAAGGGGTAAAAGTCTTAGAGATCGGCTTGTTACTAGTCACTTCACGACACCTGTCAAAGAAGGTACATGGTTGGACCGTCGGCCCTTAGGCGTCTACAGATGCGGTGGGTGTAAGGCATGTGAATATGTGAACACAGCCAAGACTATCACTGGGTCGACAACGGGTCAGACCTTTTTGATACGTGACTTTATTAACTGCAAATCGAAAGGCCTAGTATATCTCTGCCAATGTAGCTGCCCTTTGGACTATGTCGGGAAGACAATCAGAGAGCTCAGAAGACGGATTCTAGAGCATGTTAATGATGTAAAGAATAAGGAAGTGACACCGATTGCGACTCATGTTAATGAGATCCATGATGGTAACCCGAAGTCCCTCCGTTTTACTGTTCTTGATGTGGTCCATCCGTCTCCCCGTGGGGGCGACTGGGATAGGAGAATTCTACAGAAAGAATGTGAATGGATCCATAGACTCCGATCCCAGTCCCCCCACGGACTCAATGAGAGACTCACATTCTCATGCTTTTTGTGATTGAGGTTCCCGTCTGATCCTGGGGTCCATTCCCGGTATATTTCCCTGTCTCCCCTTTCCTTTCCCCTTACCCTTTCCTCTATTCCCTTGCTGCCCACGGGTTTGGTTGACTTTCTTGTCCCAACAATACATTGCCTGGTGCGTGAAGCACCTTTATGGGATTATCATCATCAGTGATCAAATACATTTTCACTGACTTTTGTATCTTCTTCATATCTTTTAATTAACTATTTCTGCGCATCTACTTAGGTTCTATACCCCACTTGGCGGTACCACTCCCCATCGGCTAGTCCGTTTTTCCTCCCACCCCATTTGTTATTTTAATTTGACATTCTCCGGCCTGTGCCTAATAGTTTTAATCCCTCTTGGATATAAGGGATATTCTATTTACTAATTCCGTATGGTGACATTTGTCCACTGGGTACTTCAGCGTCTGACCTGGTCTGCGTTCCACTCTGGAGCGCAGGTCCACTGGCTTTGACGTGTTTAATACACGCCACTCACAGCTGGAGATACCTCTGCGTTAGGTGCATGACGCCACGTCTGGGCGCCGAGACCGGAAGCCCTTCGGTGAGTCGTGCGTTCCAAGGTGGAGCGCACTGACGTCACATCCGGGTGCCGAGACCGGAAGCGTTATGTGCGGCGTGCGGTCCACGCTGGAGCGCACATTCCTATATCTACTCATTAATTATCGCAATCACATGGGATCAATTCTATAATGGGAGTGCTCTATTATAAAAGGGGGTGGCCGTCAGTGACTTATTGTTGGACCCTGGGAGAAGTCAGCCACCATGGGAGGATAAGCAATTGGCCGGTACTAAAAGTGAGTAACTCCAGCTATTGCATGACCATGTAGCAGGTCAGTACTTATACTGGGCACAAACGCCTGATGATATGATTTTGTCATATAGGTTATACAGGAAGAATGGCCCTATTATTTTCAGGGACAGGCTGAATTATCTTAAGGTATGCCCTTCCGCCTCACCTAGGCTCTGCTGTGTAATTTCATTATTCACATCTTACCTATTGGCTATTCTTACGTGTTTCAGTATATCGGTTTCTATGCTACATCATTTGGCTTTACTGTATCGATAAGACGGACGCTGGCCCTGTCTAAGAGTGGGGGCACATCCATGTGCATTGGTACTTCATCTGGACACAGTGAGTGACCCCTCTCTAGGGAGGTCCTTAATCTTGGTGAAGGTCCCCTCACATAACTTACATTGGTGCCTGATAGATTTATACGTATATGGATGTACACATGTATGTTTCTCTCCTCTCTATCTACAGATTCCAGTGACATTCCGTTATATCTACATTTGAGCGTCCAATCTATCATTACGGTCGATTCTTATTACCTTCCTTCCTTTGCTCCTCCTAGTAAGGTCATCTGGTCCAACCATTTTAATTTTAATCTTGTTTTTTGACGTTCATCTGATATCATCTTTTGACCGTCATTTGACACCGTAGTCTGTCCAGCAGGTGTATTGGGGTGGTCCCCGTGCGGGCCTCTCTCTGCTGGACATTCATACTCTATCCACTTTATAATATCCAATTGCCCCCTGATGATCCCACACAGTGGGGGAAACGCGTTGGGGTTGAGCACAGATAAGTCTGTGTCACTATTAGGTATCTTGTTAGGTGTCATCTTTGTTTTTTGTTTTGTGGTCATTTGCGTAGTGTACCTGTCGGTAACATTACCGGTAGGGTAGTATACACTGTGCAATTTGGGGATATCCTGTATGTCCATGCCCAACTTTGTCCAGCAATACGGTCATTACCAGCCCGCACACTGTAGGGTTTACTAGGAGTTACCAGGTAGGTTCGAGGACGGGGGGTCTCCACCATTAGGAGTCGCCCCTGGGCAAAGGGCCTAGCTCTAGGTTTCATTATTAGGGTTATATATCCCCCTAATTTTGGTATTGGTGGACATCTTGTGCATGGACTTCATAGGACTTTTTTGGTGATGTTATAATATTAATAAAAACCATTTACGATTAAGGGTTAAAATTTAGCTGGATAAGTAATTTATACTGCTATACACTGTTATATACTGCTGTATACTATTATACACTGCTATATTCTGCTGAATACAGCTATACACTGTTATATAATGCTGTATACTAATATACACTATTATATACTGCTGTATACTATTATACACTGTTATATACTGCTGTATACTACTATAAGCTGCTATATACTGCTTTATACTGCTATACACTGTTACATACTGCTGTATACTACTATACACTGTTATATACTGCTGTATACTACTATAAGCTGCTATATACTGCTGAATACAGCTATACACTGTTATATACTGATTTATATTGCTATACACTGTTATATACTGCTGTATACTATTATACACTGTTATATACTGCTGTATACTACTATAAGCTGCTATATACTGCTGAATACAGCTATACACTGTTATATACTGATTTATACTGCTATACACTGTTATATACTGCTGTATACTATTATACACTGTTATATACTGCTGTATACTACTATAAGCTGCTATATACTGCTGAATACAGCTATACACTGTTATATACTGCTTTATACTGCTATACACTGTTATATACTGCTGTATACTACTATAAGCTGCTATATACTGCTTTATACTGCTATACACTGTTATATACTGCTGTATACTATTATACACTGTTATATACTGCTGTATACTATTATACACTGTTATATACTGCTGTATACTATTATACACTGCTATATTCTGCTGAATACTATTATACACTGTTATATACTGCTGAATACTGCTATACACTGTTATATACTGCTGTATACTACTATAAGCTGCTATATACTGCTGAATACTGCTATACACTGTTATATACTGCTGTATACTACTATAAGCTGCTATATACTGCTTTATACTGCTATACACTGTTATATACTGCTGTATACTATTATACACTGTTATATTCTGCTGTATACTATTATACACTGCTATATTCTGCTGAATACTATTATACACTGCTATATTCTGCTGTATACTACTATAAGCTGCTATATACTGCTTTATACTGCTATACACTGTTATATACTGCTGTATACTACTATAAGCTGCTATATACTGCTTTATACTGCTATACACTGTTATATACTGCTGTATACTACTATAAGCTGCTATATACTGCTTTATACTGCTATACACTGTTATATACTGCTGTATACTATTATACACTGTTATATACTGCTATATACTACTATAAGCTGCTATATACTGCTGTATACTATTATACACTGTTATATACTGCTATATACTATTATACACTGCTATATTCTGCTTTATACTGCTATACACTGTTATATACTGCTGTATACTATTATACACTGTTATATACTGCTGTATACTATTATACACTGTTATATACTGCTGTATACTATTATACACTGTTATATTCTGCTGTATACTATTATACACTGCTATATTCTGCTGTATACTATTATACACTGTTATATACTGCTGTATACTATTATACACTGCTATATTCTGCTGTATACAGCTATATGCTGTTATATACTGCTGTATAATACTATAAGCTGCTATATACTGCTTTATACTGCTATACACTGTTATATACTGCTGTATACTATTATACACTGTTATATACTGCTGTATACTATTATACACTGTTATATACTGCTGTATACTATTATACACTGCTATATTCTGCTGAATACTGCTATACACTGTTATATACTGCTGTATACTACTATAAGCTGCTATATACTGCTTTATACTGCTATACACTGTTATATACTGCTGTATACTATTATACACTGTTATATACTGCTGTATACTACTATAAGCTGCTATATACTGCTGAATACAGCTATACACTGTTATATACTGCTTTATACTGCTATACACTGTTATATACTGCTGTACACTATTATACACTGCTATATTCTGCTGAATACTGCTATACACTGTTATAAAGTGCTGTATACTACTATAAGCTGCTATATACTGCTTTATACTGCTATACACTGTTATATACTGCTGTATACTATTATACACTGTTATATTCTGCTGTATACTATTATACACTGCTATATTCTGCTTTATACTGCTATACACTGTTATATACTGCTGTATACTATTATACACTGCTATATTCTGCTGTATACAGCTATATGCTGTTATATACTGCTGTATAATACTATAAGCTGCTATATACTGCTATATTCTGCTGTATACTATTATACACTGTTATATACTGCTGTATACTATTATACACTGTTATATACTGCTGTATACTATTATACACTGCTATATTCTGCTGAATACTGCTATACACTGTTATATACTGCTGTATACTACTATAAGCTGCTATATACTGCTTTATACTGCTATACACTGCTATATTCTGCTGTATACTATTATACACTGCTATATTCTGCTGAATACAGCTATACACTGTTATATACTGCTGTATACTACTATAAGCTGCTATATACTGCTTTATACTGCTATACACTGCTATATACTGCTGTATACTATTATACACTGCTATATTCTGCTGAATACAGCTATACACTGTTATATACTGCTGTATACTATTATACACTGCTATATTCTGCTGAATACTGCTATACACTGTTATATACTGCTGTATACTATTATACACTGTTATATACTGCTGAATACTGCTATACACTGTTATATACTGCTGTATACTACTATAAGCTGCTATATACTGCTTTATACTGCTATACACTGCTATATACTGCTGTATACTATTATACACTGCTATATTCTGCTGAATACAGCTATACACTGTTATATACTGCTGTATACTACTATAATCTGCTATATACTGCTTTATACTGCTATACACTGTTATATACTGCTGTATACTACTATAAGCTGCTATATTCTGCTTTATACTGCTGTATACTACTATAAGCTGCTATATACTGCTTTATACTGCTATACACTGTTATATACTGCTGTATACTACTATAAGCTGCTATATACTGCTTTATACTGCTATACACTGTTATATACTGCTGTATACTATTATACACTGCTATATTCTGCTGAATACAGCTATATGCTGTTATATACTGCTGTATACTACTATAAGCTGCTATATACTGCTTTATACTGCTATACACTGCTATATACTGCTGTATACTATTATACACTGTTATATACTGCTGTATACTATTATACACTGTTATATACTGCTATATACTACTATACACTGCTATATTCTGCTTTATACTGCTATACACTGTTATATACTGCTGTATACTATTATACACTGCTATATACTGCTGAATACAGCTATACACTGTTATATACTGCTGTATACTACTATAAGCTGCTATATACTGCTTTATACTGCTATACACTGCTATATACTGCTGAATACAGCTATACACTGCTATATACTGCTGTATACTATTATACACTGCTATATTCTGCTGAATACTGCTATACACTGTTATATACTGCTGTATACTATTATACACTGCTATATTCTGCTGAATACTGCTATACACTGTTATATACTGCTGTATACTACTATAAGCTGCTATATACTGCTTTATACTGCTATACACTGCTATATACTGCTGAATACAGCTATACACTGCTATATACTGCTGTATACTATTATACACTGCTATATTCTGCTGAATACTGCTATACACTGTTATATACTGCTGTATACTACTATAAGCTGCTATATACTGCTTTATACTGCTATACACTGTTATATACTGCTGTATACTAATATACACTATTATATACTGCTGTATACTATTATACACTGTTATATACTGCTGTATACTATTATACACTGCTATATTCTGCTGAATACAGCTATATGCTGTTATATACCGCTGTATACTACTATAAGCTGCTATATACTGCTTTATACTGCTATACGCTGTTATATACTGCTGTATACTATTATACACTGCTATATTCTGCTGAATACTGCTATACACTGTTATATACTGCTGTATACTATTATACACTGCTATATTCTGCTGAATACAGCTATATGCTGTTATATACTGCTGTATACTATTATACACTGCTATATTCTGCTGAATACAGCTATATGCTGTTATATACCGCTGTATACTACTATAAGCTGCTATATACTGCTTTATACTGCTATACACTGTTATATACTGCTGTATACTATTATACACTGCTATATTCTGCTTTATACTGCTATACACTGTTATATACTGCTGTATACTACTATAAGCTGCTATATACTGCTTTATACTGCTATACACTGTTATATACTGCTGTATACTATTATACACTGCTATATACTGCTTTATACTGCTATACACTGTTATATACTGCTGTATACTATTATACACTGCTATATTCTGCTTTATACTGCTATACACTGTTATATACTGCTGTATACTATTATACACTGCTATATTCTGCTTTATACTGCTATACACTGTTATATACTGCTGTATACTATTATACACTGCTATATTCTGCTTTATACTGCTATACACTGTTATATACTGCTGTATACTACTATACACTGTTATATACTGCTGTATACTATTATACACTGTGTAGCAATGTGAACATTGAAGTGTTTTCCCCAGGTTCCGGTCCGGGATTTAGGGCTCATGTCCAGGGATCCTATTTAATCCTGCTACTGGATCTTGGGTGTGTCTCACTCTGGAGAGTGTGCAGCAGAGGCCTGGTGAGGCTCTGTCAGTGTGGTCTCAGATAAGCCAGGCTGAGGGGCCACGAGGCTATGCAATAGCCTGGACTTTGGGGGACTTGCACACAGAAGGCTGGAGTGGCTCTGTGTGGTCTGAGCCTGGAGGGCTGAGAGACCACTATCCCCCAAGAGACCCTGGTGTGGGAGCAGCCTGGAGGGCTGAGAGACCACTATCCCCCAAGAGACCCTGGTGTGGGAGCAGCCTGGAGGGCTGATAGACCACTATCCCCCAAGAGACCCTGGTGTGGGAGCAGCCTGGAGGGCTGAGAGACCACTATCCCCCAAGAGACCCTGGTGTGGGAGCAGCCTGGAGGGCTGAGAGACCACTATCCCCCAAGAGACCCTGGTGTGGGAGCAGCCTGGAGGGTTGAGAGACCACTATCCCCCAAGAGACCCTGGTGTGGGAGCAGCCTGGAGGGCTGAGAGACCACTATCCCCCAAGAGACACTGGTGTGGGAGCAGCCTGGAGGGCTGAGAGACCACGATTCCCCAAGAGACACTGGTGTGGGAGCAGCCTGGAGGGCTGAGAGACCACTATCCCCCAAGAGACACCGGTGTGGGAGCAGCCTGGAGGGCTGAGAGACCACTATCCCCCAAGAGACCCCGGTGTGGGAGCAGCCTGGAGGGCTGAGAGACCACGATTCCCCAAGAGACCCTGGTGTCGGAGCAGCCTGGAGGGCTGAGAGACCACTATCCCCCAAGAGACCCCGGTGTGGGAGCAGCCTGGAGGGCTGAGAGACCACGATTCCCCAAGAGACCCTGGTGTGGGAGCAGCCTGGAGGGCTGAGAGACCACTATCCCCCAAGAGACACTGGTGTGAGAGCAGCCTGGAGGGCTGAGAGACCACGATTCCCCAAGAGACCCTGGTGTGGGAGCAGCCTGGAGGGCTGAGAGACCACGATTCCCCAAGAGACACTGGTGTGGGAGCAGCCTGGAGGGCTGAGAGACCACTATCCCCCAAGAGACACTGGTGTGGGAGCAGCCTGGAGGGCTGAGAGACCACTATCCCCCAAGAGACCCCGGTGTGGGAGCAGCCTGGAGGGCTGAGAGACCACGATTCCCCAAGAGACCCTGGTGTGGGAGCAGCCTGGAGGGCTGAGAGACCACTATCCCCCAAGAGACCCCGGTGTGGGAGCAGCCTGGAGGGCTGAGAGACCACTATCCCCCAAGAGACCCTGGTGTGGGAGCAGCCTGGAGGGCTGAGAGACCACTATCCCCCAAGAGACCCTGGTGTGGGAGCAGCCTGGAGGGCTGAGAGACCACGATTCCCCAAGAGACCCTGGTGTGGGAGCAGCCTGGAGGGCTGAGAGACCACTATCCCCCAAGAGACCCTGGTGTGAGAGCAGCCTGGAGGGCTGAGAGACCACGATTCCCCAAGAGACCCTGGTGTGGGAGCAGCCTGGAGGCTGCTGGAGGTTGGGCTGGGAAAGCCGCATCTCATCACGGGTGTGAACTGTGTTACGCTTTAGGTGAGTCAGGGAAACCTATGTGTTTAGTTAGGGCCCAGACGGGCAAGGGGTTTTATTTTGGCTTTGTGTGTTTATCTTTATGCCGTGTGCCACAATAAAGCACAGTTTGGCCCCTAAATCCTGGTGTCTGTGAAGAAGTGTGTGTTTGCAACCCCTGGAAAAGAGCTAATCCCCCACAATTGGTGTCGGATGCGGGCACATGTCCGTGCTGAAAAGTTAAAAAACCGTGGTTGCTAAGGGCAACGACATCACTAAAAGGAGCAGGTGCTGCTCATGCTGTTCTGGACACTTTTTTTGCTGGGTTGCAAAGGAGTTTCTGTGCAGTGAATTAAAGGGCCAGTAGCCCAGCAAAAGTGGACTCGCTGCTGAAAGTTTTTCCTGCTACGAGACTGTTGTTGCCATGGGTCTCGGGGAAGAATACGTCCGACGGACGTGGGAGATTAAACGGCAGGAAAAACTTGTGAAACAGATGGGTTGTACCCCAAGTGAGTTGGTGAAATTTGATGCTGAGCGAGAGGCTCTGGAGGCGCAGCTGCAGCTAGCCCTGAATAGAGGGTCCTTAACGCTGTATGGACCCTGCACAAAGTTCCAAGAGGTCGGCAGTGTGCTGGGAACGACAGAGAAAAAGCAAAGATATGCCGTTGCCAAGGGCAACCGTCGGGAAGAAAAGGAGGTGGAGAGTGGTGCAGCTCTCAGGAGATCCTGTGTTTCCTGCACGTGTGCGCAAAGTCCTAAAGGGTGCGGATGGAGTGACTGTCTGGAGAATGGCTGGAGTCAAGGCCAAGGCGTTTCCCGTGGCAACTACTGTATTAAGGAGAAGGGTGATGACCGTGCTGGAGATATTCCTGGACTCCCCTCATCTCCCGTGAGTGCCGAATCCGTGACGACAATCGGTAAGATCGTTCCGATTTTCCCGTGTGTAACAGACCCAGTGACATTGAGCAGGCGGCAGTTGCCACCCGCTGGGTCAGTGGGTGATATGTCACCGAGGCTAGAAACTGTCTCAAAAGCGTGTGACCATATGAAAAGTAATATAATGCTTAGTGTACGGGACAGTCATGCGGTTAATAAGAACTGTCCGATGGTTCTCACTGAGGGTGAGACTGCGGTGAGAACTGGGACTTATGGACTTGCTGGGAGAACTACCCTCACGCATGAAGGACTGTTGGGCCATGGTTTCCCGTTGTTCCGTGACTTGTGGGGAAGTGGAAACACTTCTGCAGTCAGTGATGAAACTCCTGCAGAACTGGCACCTAATCCTTTAAGTGAAGTGACCATTAGAGACAATGGTGCCGATAAGGTGCAAGGTGATTGTGCCAGGTTGGCGGAAATGCGTAATGAAAGGGGGATGTCATGTGAAATATCTGATGTTGATAACATGCCTTTTCCGTTGCAGGCTGTGGTCAGGGGAGAAGCGCCCCCTGGTGGTAAAAATGTAAATGATGATGAAGCTTTATTTTCTTCATCTGCTATTATTAATGAAGAACTTTATGACTTGATCAGGAGGTTTGAAGAATTGCATATAAGTAATGTAAACCAGGCACCTGAAAGAGAGCCGGAGCAAGTGCAGGTGGTTCTCACTGAGGGGGAGTCTCCAGTGAGAACTGGGTCTTGTGGACCTGATGTTACAAATATGTTCTTATATGATGTGATGTTGGGTTGTGATAACGTTTCGTTGTTATGGGGCAAGGTAGACACTTCTGCAGATAGTGACGAAACTCCTGCAGAACCTGTACTTGCCCGTGTAAATGAAGGCCTAAGGGAGCTGCACATTGACTGCCATGGGGAAAGAATACTGCCTATTGAAAACCATGGTGCTGATAAGAAACATGTGAATGATGCAGAAGTGCAGATAAATGTTGTGAGCACTGAGTGGAGCAATCCTACTCTGGTGAACATGCAAGAAAGGGTAGCAGTCCTAGAGGGAGTATCACAAGTACCAGAGGTGGACATGCAGTCTCCACAGTGTTTTATGGTCCATAAAGTAATGTCCCAGGTAGGGATTAACTCGGCAGTGCCCCTAGAAGTCAGCGTTTATAATGACACCAGTGACATAGGCGATATATGCGCTGTGGCCATTAGCAACTCTGAGAAGGAAGCTACCAAGTCAAGGTATTGCAAAATTCAGGTAGTCACTAGTAGAGACCAGACGACAGTTATACCTGACGTGACGAGAGCTGAGTGGGGAGATGGCAGCCTAGTGTCTGAGACCCATACCCAGGCAGGGGTAGATGACCTGACACGTCAGTACAGCTGCAATCCTGAAGATTTTTCTCTCTCCACACAGTCCCTAGATATGATAGAGAAGGGACTAGATGTCTTCTCAGAGTCACCGAAGAAGACTGCAGTAGATACAAACAAAGTGCTTAAAGAGACCCTGCGTGGAACCCCCACAGGGTGGCCAAAAGAGAATGGTGATATTCCTACATCGGCTGCAGCAGAGCCAAGTGAAGAGCATCTGGAACAGGAGACACTCTCCTTGGCTCGATCCCTTGAAGAAGTGCTTGAGGAGCGAGATAAATGTGAGAGGCTGAACAGACAACTCACAGCAGGGATGGAAGATCTCATGAGCTCAAAGGATGATGTCAGGAAGAACGTCTATGAGTTGAAGAAGTCTAAGAGCCTGTTAAGAATGGGTCTGGAGATGGTGGCGCCGTGGTGCCGACCGAGGTGGAGAAGATGGAAAATCTTTCTGCTCACCCAACTGATGGTGCTGATGTGCATGCAGAGGCCAAGAGACTCGTGGCAATAAGTAGCCAGGACCTGGTCATGAAAGATGTTCTCTCTGCCGTCAGTGCCTTACAGAAAGCCAGCGGTCTGCTGGAGAAGAAATACCAGGAAACAGACGATCAGCATACAGATGGTGTCTACTACTGTGATATGGCTCCACTGGAGCTTAAGCGATTGGGGAACAATATCCTGAGTGAACCTCTAGAGGGTTTGCCAGAGGGCAACGAGTCTGGTGAAGATCCTGATGTCCCCAGTGCCTCCAACCTTGATGAGAAGGAGGAGGCGTTAAGAAGGCAAGGATATGAGGCCAAGTCCGTGAAGGATGAAAAGGATAATAAAGTAAATGGAAACTACAAAGAAGCTAAGGCAGAGGTCTTAAAATGGGAGAAAACCTTGGATGTCTCAGAGACCAAGGTTAGGGCGGAAAGAGCGACTGTTGAAGTGGGAAAAGCCACTGAAGACGCAGAAGACTCTGAAGTTGGCTCCAAACCTGAAGAAACCCCTACTGAGAATAATGGTAAAGGGGTCCAGATATGTGGAAAAGGAGCGAGACATAAGAAACCTGCTCTGCAGAAGGAGCCCCGCAAGGAAAAAGAGAAGGGGTCTGGACACGACCATGACTGGGACCAGTTCAGTCAAGAGTTGCCGCAGTCCAAGAAAGGACGTGAGGGGCCTGTGCAGAAGCCAGGAAATATAAAAAGACAGTACCTGCTCATGAGAGGGGCAAGAAAATCCCAGAGGCCTTGTCAGCTCTGTAATAAACTCATGAGTGTGACAAACCAAGCACTGATGGCATGGGTCTGGCAAAATAAAGGGAAGCCTCTGACGCGGAGCACATCTTCCAGGGGGAAGGTTGAGCCAGGCGATGGCAAGAAAATGCGGGTGCCCTGTCACGAGCATCCAGTTGGTACATGTGTTCACCCCCACAGGTTTGAACAGAGGGGGGGGGATATGTAGCAATGTGAACATTGAAGTGTTTTCCCCAGGCTCCGGTCCGGGACTTAGGGCATGCTCATGTCCAGGGATCCTATTTAATCCTGCTACTTGTTCTTGGGTGTGTCTCACTCTGGAGAGTGTGCAGCAGAGGCCTGGTGAGGCTCTGTCAGTGTGGTCTCAGATAAGCCAGGCTGAGGGGCCACGAGGCTATGCAATAGCCTGGACTTTGGGGGACTTGCACACAGAAGGCTGGAGTGGCTCTGTGTGGTCTGAGCCGGGAGGGCTGAGAGACCACGATTCCCCAAGAGACACTGGTGTGGGAGCAGCCTGGAGGGCTGAGAGACCACTATCCCCCAAGAGACCCCGGTGTGGGAGCAGCCTGGAGGGCTGAGAGACCACTATCCCCCAAGAGACCCTGGTGTGAGAGCAGCCTGGAGGGCTGAGAGACCACTATTCCCCAAGAGACCCTGGTGTGGGAGCAGCCTGGAGGGCTGAGAGACCACTATCCCCCAAGAGACCCTGGTGTGAGAGCAGCCTGGAGGGCTGAGAGACCACTATTCCCCAAGGGACCCTGGTGTGGGAGCAGCCTGGAGGGCTGAGAGACCACTATCCCCCAAGAGACCCTGGTGTGGGAGCAGTCTGGAGGGCTGAGAGACCACTATACCCCAAGAGACCCTGGTGTGAGAGCAGCCTGGAGGGCTGAAAGACCACTATTCCCCAAGAGACCCTGGTGTGGGAGCAGCCTGGAGGGCTGAGAGACCACTATCCCCCAAGAGACCCTGGTTTGAGAGCAGCCTGGAGGGCTGAGAGACCACTATTCCCCAAGAGACCCTGGTGTGGGAGCAGCCTGGAGGGCTGAGAGACCACTATCCCCCAAGAGACCCTGGTGTGGGAGCAGCCTGGAGGGCTGAGAGACCACTATCCCCCAAGAGACCCTGGTGTGGGAGCAGCCTGGAGGGCTGAGAGACCACTATCCCCCAAGAGACCCCGGTGTGGGAGCAGCCTGGAGGGCTGAGAGACCACTATCCCCCAAGAGACCCTGGTGTGGGAGCAGCCTGGAGGGCTGAGAGACCACGATTCCCCAAGAGACACTGGTGTGGGAGCAGCCTGGAGGGCTGAGAGACCACTATCCCCCAAGAGACCCTGGTGTGGGAGCAGCCTGGAGGGCTGAGAGACCACTATCCCCCAAGAGACCCCGGTGTGGGAGCAGCCTGGAGGGCTGAGAGACCACTATCCCCCAAGAGACCCTGGTGTGGGAGCAGCCTGGAGGCTGCTGAAGGTTGGGCTGGGAAAGCCGCATCTCATCACGGGTGTGAACTGTGCTATGCTTTAGGTGAGTCAGGGAAACCTATGTGTTTAGTTAGGGCCCAGACGGGCAAGGTATTTTTTTTTGGCTTTGTGTGTTTTTGCTTTATGCCGTGTGCCACAATAAAGCACAGTTTGGCCCCTAAATCCTGGTGTCTGTGAAGAAGAGTGTGTTTGCAACCCCTGGAAAAGAGCTAATCCCCTACAACTGCTATATTCTGCTGTATACTATTATACACTGTTATATACTGCTGTATACTATTATACACTGCTATATTCTGCTGTATACTATTATACACTGTTATATACTGCTGTATACTATTATACACTGCTATATTCTGCTGAATACAGCTATACACTGCTATAAACTGCTGTATACTACTATAAGCTGCTATATACTGCTTTATACTGCTATACACTGCTATATACTGCTGAATACAGCTATACACTGTTAAATACTGCTGTATACTATTATACACTGCTATATTCTGCTGAATACTGCTATACACTGTTATATACTGCTATACACTGTTATATACTGCTGTATACTATTATACACTGCTATATTCTGCTGTATACTATTATACACTGTTATATACTGCTGTATACTATTATACACTGCTATATTCTGCTGAATACTGCTATACACTGTTATAAACTGCTGTATACTACTATAAGCTGCTATATACTGCTTTATACTGCTATACACTGCTATATACTGCTGTATACTATTATACACTGTTATATACTGCTTTATACTTCTTTATACTGCTATACACTGTTATATTCTGCTGTATACTATTATACACTGTTATATACTGCTGTATACTATTATACACTGCTATATACTGCTTTATACAGCTATATGCTGTTATATACTGCTGTATACTACTATAAGCTGCTATATACTGCTTTATACTGCTATACACTGTTATATACTGCTGTATACTACTATAAGCTGCTATATACTGCTGAATACAGCTATACACTGTTATATACTGCTGTATACTATTATACACTGCTATATACTGCTTTATACAGCTATATGCTGTTATATACTGCTGTATACTACTATAAGCTGCTATATACTGCTTTATACTGCTATACACTGTTATATACTGCTGTATACTATTATACACTGCTATATACTGCTGTATACTATTATACACTGCTATATTCTGCTTTATACTGCTATACACTGTTATATACTGCTGTATACTATTATACACTGCTATATACTGCTTTATACAGCTATATGCTGTTATATACTGCTGTATACTATTATACACTGCTATATACTGCTGAATACTGCTATACACTGTTATATACTGCTATATACTACTATAAGCTGCTATATACTGCTTTATACTGCTATACACTGTTATATACTGCTGTATACTATTATACACTGCTATATTCTGCTTTATACTGAAATACACTGTTATATACTGCTGTATACTATTATACACTGCTATATACTGCTGTATACTATTATACACTGCTATATACTGCTGAATACTGCTATACACTGTTATATACTGCTATATACTACTATAAGCTGCTATATACTGCTTTATACTGCTATACACTGTTATATACTGCTGTATACTATTATACACTGTTATATACTGCTGTATACTATTATACACTGTTATATACTGCTGTATACTATTATACACTGCTATATACTGCTGTATACTATTATACACTGCTATATACTGCTGAATACTGCTATACACTGTTATATACTGCTATATACTACTATAAGCTGCTATATACTGCTTTATACTGCTATACACTGTTATATACTGCTGTATACTATTATACACTGTTATATTCTGCTGTATACTATTATACACTGTTATATACTGCTGTATACTACTATACACTGCTATATTCTGCTGAATACAGCTATACACTGTTATATACTGCTGTATACTATTATACACTGCTATATACTGCTTTATACAGCTATATGCTGTTATATACTGCTGTATACTACTATAAGCTGCTATATACTGCTTTATACTGCTATACACTGTTATATACTGCTGTATACTACTATAAGCTGCTATATACTGCTGAATACAGCTATACACTGTTATATACTGCTGTATACTATAATACACTGCTATATACTGCTTTATACAGCTATATGCTGTTATATACTGCTGTATACTACTATAAGCTGCTATATACTGCTTTATACTGCTATACACTGTTATATACTGCTGTATACTATTATACACTGCTATATTCTGCTGAATACAGCTATACACTGTTATATACTGCTGTATACTATTATACACTGCTATATCCTGCTTTATACTGCTATACACTGTTATATACTGCTGTATACTATTATACACTGCTATATACTGCTTTATACTGCTATACACTGTTATATACTGCTGTATACTATTATACACTGCTATATACTGCTTTATACAGCTATATGCTGTTATATACTGCTGTATACTATTATACACTGCTATATACTGCTGAATACTGCTATACACTGTTATATACTGCTATATACTACTATAAGCTGCTATATACTGCTTTATACTGCTATACACTGTTATATACTGCTGTATACTATTATACACTGCTATATTCTGCTTTATACTGCTATACACTGTTATATACTGCTGTATACTATTATACACTGCTATATACTGCTGTATACTATTATACACTGCTATATTCTGCTTTATACTGCTATACACTGTTATATACTGCTGTATACTATTATACACTGTTATATACTGCTGTATACTATTATACACTGCTATATTCTGCTGAATACAGCTATACACTGTTATATACTGCTGTATACTATTATACACTGTTATATACTGCTGTATACTATTATACACTGCTATATACTGCTGTATACTATTATACACTGCTATATACTGCTGAATACAGCTATACACTGTTATATACTGCTGTATACTATTATACACTGCTATATTCTGCTGAATACTGCTATACACTGTTATATACTGCTGTATAGTAGAAAATTGGTACCTGGAATTTTACTTTCCTTGAGTCCGAAGGCAGCACAGAACGGGTTAACGTCGACCTCTTTAGTTTCCTAGGACCGCCCACCTAGATTTAAACAATCAAACAATTAGTCAATCACATAATCAGTGCACCTATAAGGTCTGGTGAATGCAACTGCCCCTTGTATTAAAAAATAGATCCACACAGTTGCAGAACAAAATACAGTTTATTAGGGAGGGTACGCCTGTGCTGCCTGTGCTGCCTGTGCTGCCTGTGCTGCCTGTGCTGCCTGTGCTGCCTGTGCTGCCTGTGCTGCCTTCGGACTCAAGGAAAGTAAAATTCCAGGTACCAATTTTCTACTTTCCCTTATCGTCCTCGGCAGCACAGAATGGGATTTTTATAGATTCCAAAGGGGGGGATTATACTGAAGCTGAACTTAGAATGCCTGTGCCAAAGGCTGAGCTCCTGGACTCGATGTCGAGGCGATAATGCTTTGCGAAGGTGGAAGGAGTGGTCCAGGAGGCTGCGCTGCAGATTTCTTGTATAGACACCTGCCCATATTCCGCCCAAGAGGCTGCTGTCGATCTTGTGGAATGAGCCTTGATGGAAAGTGGTGGAGTTTCCCCCTCTAACAAGTAGGTTTCTGTGATGGTGTTCTTTATCCACCGGGCGAGAGAATCTTTGGATGGCGTTCGCCCTCTTCTCGGTCCAGAATAAAGCAAAAAAAGACTTTCGTCTAACCGGAACTCTTCCGTTCTTCGCAAATATGTTTCCACTGCTCTCTTTACATCCAGCATATGTAACTGCTCCTGTTCTTCATCCGCCGGATTTGGAAAAAATGTAGGCAAGAAGGTTTCCCTATTAATATTCATAGTGGAAGGAACCTTTGGTTGAAAAGAAGGCATAGTTCTAATCAATATCCCATCGGGAAGGATTCGTACATACGGATGTCTGGAAGATAACGCTCGTAGTTCCCCCAATCTTTTCGCCGAAGTAATGGCTACAAGAAACAGGACTTTGCAGGAGAGATATCTGATGTCCACCTGTTCCAACGGTTCAAAGGGTGGCTTTGTGAGTCCCCTTAGTACTAGGGATAGGTCCCACACAGGAAATGGTTCGTGCACCACTGGTCTCAGCCTCTTCAAGGCCTTGAAGAATCTGACTATCAGAGGATGGAATAGATATTTATTCTCTGTCAAGATATTAATGGCAGTCATCTGGGATTTTAAGGTATTCGGCTTCAAGCCCATATCAAATCCTTCTTGAAGGAACTGAAGAATACTGGAGATGGTTATTTCCGCATATCCTTTCCCAGACAACCAAGACCGGAATTTTCCCAATACTTTGGCATATTTCACGTTGGTAGAACGCTTGCGGGAATTCATTAGTGTGTCAATGACCGAAGCTGGTAGGCCCTCTTCTTCTAATCTGCTTCTCTCAACATCCAGGCCGTGAGGTGTAACCGGTCTAGGTTCTGATGGAATAGACCCTGCTGGAGGAGAAGGTCGGGAGCACCTGGAAGCTTCCAATAGTTCCCTTCGGACAGCTGGAGAAGAAGAGGAAACCATGACCTCCGGGGCCAAAATGGTGCTATCAATATTACTTTGGGTCTTTCTACCGCAATCTTCTGTAGGACCCTCGGTATGAGGGGTACTGGCGGAAATAGGTAGACGAATAGGTGACTCCAAGACATCGAGAAGGCGTCTACCACCGTCGGCCCGTCGTGCTTGCTCAGGGAACAGAACTTCTGGAGTTTCTGATTTTGTCTGGAGGCCATCAGATCCCAGGTTGGACAACCCCATCTGGCTATGATTTGCTTGAAGTAAATCGGATTCAAACCCCACTCGCTCGGACTGACTGTCATCCGACTCAGACGATCCGCTTGTATATTGTAACAGCCTCTTATATGAATCGCTCTTAATTGCAAAAGATGTGATTCTGCCCAGGTGAAAATCCGTTTGCATAATTTCATCAAGGACGGGCTCCTCGTTCCTCCCTGTTTGTTCAGGTAGAACACAGTGGAGAGGTTGTCTGAGCGAACCAGCACCGATTTTCCTTTCAGGAGAGTCTGAAAATGGACCAGCGATTCCAGAACAGCCTTCATCTCCTTGAAGTTCGAGGACTGTTGCAGATCCTGGGGAGACCACTTCCCTTGGATCCATCTGTTCTGTACATGAGCTCCCCAGCCTCTGGCTGATGCATCCGTGGTGATTACCATCGGTGACAGATACTGAAATGATTTCCCCACTGTGAGCTTCTCCGTCTGCAACCACCAGTCCAGACTCTGAATAACGGATGGTCTCAGGCTGACTCTTCTCTCTAAGTCGCAATGACTGGTGCGTCTTGCCTGTATCATATTCCATTGAAGGTCTCGCATATGGATCTTCGCCCAGGGGACCGCATCTATGGTAGAAGTCAGATGACCCAAGGTCTTCATCACTCTGCGTACAGATGGCTTGTGAATGGCTCTTAAGGTTCTCACTTCCTCTCTGATCTTCTGACTCTTGTCTGAAGGAAGGAAAACTTTCATGCAGCGGGTGTCTATCACCATCCCCAAGAATCTTTTTGACGTCGTAGGGGAGAGCTGAGATTTCTTCCAACTCATTATGAAACCGAGGGACTGGAGAAGAGAGATGACTGTACGGAGATGAAGTTGTAGCTGTTCCTCCGTTGCTGCTGCCACTAGCCAGTCGTCCAAGTAAGGGTAGACTTGAATGGCCTGTAAGCGTAGATGTACTGCAGCCACCACTGATATCTTGGTAAAGATTCTGGGCGCGGATGTCAGCCCGAAGGGCAATGCTCTGAATTGAAAGTGCAGGATTTTCCCTGCTCTCCTGACGGCTACTCTTAGGAATTTACTTGAGGAAGCTCTTATGGGTACGTGCAGGTAGGCGTCCTCCAGGTCCAGGGAGGCCATGAACTGATCTCGCTGAAGAGTGGACACCACCGATCTTAATGTTTCCATCTTGAAATGGATTTTTCTCAGAAAATGATTCAGGTATCTGAGGTCTATAACGAGACGCCAATCCCCGCTTGCTTTCGGGACTAGAAACAACCTGGAGTAGACTCCCTTTTTTTCTTGACCTCTTGGAACCCGTTCTAAAGCTCCCTTCTTTAGAAATTGGTCCACCAGGTGATCTATACGAGGGTCTTCTCTTTGATACAGAAATCTGCTTCTTGGCTGATGAAGAAACTCTAGCGAGTATCCGTCTCTTACTAGATCCAGAACCCATTTGTCTGTAGTGATTCTCTCCCAGTTGTTGTAGAAGTAGGATAAGCGCCCTCCTACAGACTGGCTTTCGACATCAGAAATCAGTCTTGGAGCTCTTACTGATGTCTTCCTTTCCTCTCGCTTTTTCAGACGAACTGGGAAGGATTCTTCTGTCTGACCGGCCTCTGCTAGATCGCCCGCGATAGCCTGTTCTGCGGTAAGGCTGCCTGTTAAAGGGACGAAAATTCCTCGGACGATTCTTGGTCTTAGGCTGAGGGAACTTCAGGGATTTCTCATCCGAATTGGATTCCAACAGCTTGTCTAGCTGAGAGCCGAACAATCTCCCAGGCTCAAAGGGTAAAGCGCAGAGGTTGGTCTTAGAGGCAACATCTCCTGCCCATAGCTTGAGCCACAAGGTTCTTCTTATTGAATTTGAGAGAGCCATATCTTTAGCCAGGAATCTCAGCGAATCCACTGGGAAGTCGCACAAAAATTCAGCGGCCATTTTAAGGGACGGCAGTTGAAGGAGCAGGTCTTCTCTGGGGACTCCGTCCTCAATGTCCCTTCCAAGGTGACTTAGCCAGATTCTGAGGGCCCGAGCCACTGGTACTGCGGACATGGCTGCCTTACTTAACGTGGCCAAGTAAGAATGCAGTCTCTTTAACAAGTTATCCGCTTTTCTGTCCATCGGATCCCTCAGCAACGCGGAGTCATCTGCAGGAAAAAAGGACCTTTTAGCCAGCCTCGTTACCGCAGGATCAACTCTGGAGGGAGCCTCCCAGCTTGAGGACTCAGAGGAGTCGATTTTATAGACAGAGCGGAACCTTGAGCCAGGATCCATCTTTTTCAGGGGACATTTACATTCCTTCTGGAATATGGAGTCCAGAACCGGATGGCTTGGGAGGACTGAAGCTTTTTTCTTTGGAAAATAGAAGAGACTCTCCTTGTCCTGTGCAGCGACAGGGTCTTCCTTAGTCTCCATTATTCCTTTTACTTCTTTAATTAAGCGATTCGCATTCTTCCTATCAAAAAGGAAATTTTCCTCCATTTTAGAGACTTCCCAATCGGAGTCTGAATATTCGCTCTCAGCCGTCAGAGACTCATCAGAGGATGAGGAGACAGGATCGCGCTTTCTCTTTTTGGCCTTCTGTTTCTGCTTTGTCAGAAAGGACTTAAAGAGGCTCATTAGCCTTCTGGACTCTGCGTCAGACTCGACCTCCGGCTGAGTGCAGGAAGCGCAGATATTGGACCGCGAATCCTCAGGTAAGGGCTGAATACAAGAGATGCAGCGGGACTGCTTCCTCTTTGACCTTCTGGATCCAGACGATCTATGAGAATGGACGGAATCCGCCGCCGTACAGTTGTCACAGTAGTCCTCTCGCTGCTCATCAGGTAGGGGCTGCTCACATGACAGGCAATATCTGTGTCTGTGCTTCTTAGCCTTCTTTCTCCCTGAACCAGGAAGCCCAGACATCTGGAACAGACAAACAGACATACAATGAGCAGAACAGCAAGGTGATCTCTGTCAGAAGGACCCCAGCTGACACAATACCTTAATCCCACAGGAGCTCGGCTGCCAGGCACTTATGGCAGCTTGCTCCAGCCTGCATCCACCTTAAATATTCTAATCTGGCGCCCTGGACGCCGCCTGGTGACGTCAGCCGCTCCTGCGGCTTCCTATTGGCCCCCAGAGGGCGCGCTGACTGATGACGTCAGACGCTGCCCGAACCCGGAAGTGCGGCGGCCTCCGATCCTAGAGGCATGCTGGGGATGTTAAGCGCCAGGCGCCGGGCGCACACGCTGGGGAGTTAGGTGCCGGGCGTCGGGCGCACATGCGCAAATCTTCGGCAGGGTAGCGGCTATTAGACCGCAACGGATCCCTCCTGCCGGTGCGCACATCGTGGATGCGGCATAGTGCCAGCGCCAAGGACACACCCGTGGCACTGCTGGACACTTGGCCTGGAGCCTGGGACACACCCCACGGCATAGATGGCCGATCTTCACCACACCAGACAGGTGGGCAGATTCCTCAGACATGAGGACATAAAAAAAATACAAGGGGCAGTTGCATTCACCAGACCTTATAGTGGTATTGATTATATGATTGACTAATTGTTTGATTGTTTAAATCTAGGTGGGCGACGTTAACCCGTTCTGTGCTGCCGAGGACGATAAGGGAAACTATTATACACTGCTATATACTGCTTTATACTGCTATACACTGTTATATACTGCTGTATACTATTATACACTGCTATATACTGCTTTATACAGCTATATGCTGTTATATACTGCTGTATACTATTATACACTGCTATATACTGCTGAATACTGCTATACACTGTTATATACTGCTATATACTACTATAAGCTGCTATATACTGCTTTATACTGCTATACACTGTTATATACTGCTGTATACTATTATACACTGCTATATTCTGCTTTATACTGCTATACACTGTTATATACTGCTGTATACTATTATACACTGCTATATACTGCTGTATACTATTATACACTGCTATATTCTGCTTTATACTGCTATACACTGTTATATACTGCTGTATACTATTATACACTGTTATATACTGCTGTATACTATTATACACTGCTATATTCTGCTGAATACAGCTATACACTGTTATATACTGCTGTATACTATTATACACTGTTATATACTGCTGTATACTATTATACACTGCTATATACTGCTGTATACTATTATACACTGCTATATACTGCTGAATACAGCTATATGCTGTTATATACTGCTGTATACTACTATAAGCTGCTATATACTGCTTTATACTGCTATACACTGTTATATACTGCTGTATACTACTATAAGCTGCTATATACTGCTTTATACTGCTATACACTGTTATATGCTGCTGTATACTATTATACACTGCTATATACTGCTTTATACTGCTATACACTGTTATATACTGCTGTATACTACTATAAGCTGCTATATACTGCTTTATACTGCTATACACTGCTATATACTGCTTTATACTGCTATACACTGTTATATACTGCTGTATACTATTATAAGCTGCTATATACTGCTGTATACTATTATACACTGCTATATACTGCTTTATACTGCTATACACTGTTATATACTGCTGTATACTATTATACACTGTTATATTCTGCTGAATACAGCTATACACTGTTATATACTGCTGTATACTATTATACACTGTTATATACTGCTGTATACTATTATACACTGCTATATACTGCTGTATACTATTATACACTGCTATATACTGCTGAATACAGCTATATGCTGTTATATACTGCTGTATACTACTATAAGCTGCTATATACTGCTTTATACTGCTATACACTGTTATATACTGCTGTATACTACTATAAGCTGCTATATACTGCTTTATACTGCTATACACTGTTATATGCTGCTGTATACTATTATACACTGCTATATACTGCTTTATACTGCTATACACTGTTATATACTGCTGTATACTACTATAAGCTGCTATATACTGCTTTATACTGCTATACACTGCTATATACTGCTTTATACTGCTATACACTGTTATATACTGCTGTATACTATTATAAGCTGCTATATACTGCTGTATACTATTATACACTGCTATATACTGCTTTATACTGCTATACACTGTTATATACTGCTGTATACTATTATACACTGTTATATTCTGCTGTATACTATTATACACTGTTATATACTGCTGTATACTATTATACACTGTTATATACTGCTGTATACTGCTATACACTGTTATATACTGCTGTATACTACTATAAGCTGTTATATACTGCTTTATACTGCTATACACTGTTATATACTGCTGTATACTATTATACACTGTTATATACTGCTGTATACTGCTATACACTGTTATATACTGCTGTATACTACTATAAGCTGTTATATACTGCTTTATACTGCTATACACTGTTATATACTGCTGTATACTATTATACACTGTTATATTCTGCTGTATACTATTATACACTGTTATATACTGCTGTATACTATTATACACTGTTATATACTGCTGTATACTGCTATACACTGTTATATACTGCTGTATACTACTATAAGCTGTTATATACTGCTTTATACTGCTATACACTGTTATATACTGCTGTATACTATTATACACTGTTATATTCTGCTGTATACTATTATACACTGCTATATACTGCTGTATACTACTATACACTATTATATACAAATGTCTACTACAATACGTGGTATATACTGCAATATGCTATTATGCAGTGTTATTTACTGCTGTATACTACTGTATATACTGTGATAAACTGCAGTATACAGCTATATAACACTATACACAGTTATATACGATTGTATACTGCTATACACTGTTATATATTGCTGTTTACTACTGTACATGGTATATACGGCATAATACTACTATACTGTTATATACTGCTGTATACTAATATACACTGATATATGCTGCTGTATACTATTATACACTGCTATATACTGCTGTATACTATTATACACTGCTATATTCTGCTTTATACTGCAATACTCTGTTATATACTGCTGTATACTATTATACACTGTTATATACTGCTGTATACTATTATACACTGATATATGCTGCTGTATACTGCAATACTCTGTTATATACTGCTGTATACTATTATACACTGCTATATTCTGCTGAATACAGCTATACACTGTTATATACTGCTGTATACTACTATAAGCTGCTATATACTGCTATACACTGTTATATACTGCTGTATACTATTATACACTGCTATATTCTGCTGAATACAGCTATACACTGTTATATACTGCTGTATACTACTATAAGCTGCTATATACTGCTATACACTGTTATATACTGCTGTATACTACTATAAGCTGCTATATACTGCTGTATACTATTATACACTGTTATATTCTGCTGTATACTAATATACACTGCTATATTCTGCTGAATACAGCTATACACTGCTATATACTGCTGTATACTATTATACACTGTTATATACTGCTGTATACTATTATACACTGCTATATTCTGCTGTATACAGCTATACACTGTTATATACTGCTGTATACTACTATAAGCTGCTATATACTGCTATACACTGTTATATACTGCTGTATACTATTATACACTGCTATATTCTGCTGAATACTGCTATACACTGTTATATACTGCTGTATACTATTATACACTGTTATATACTGCTGTATACTATTATACACTGCTATATTCTGCTGAATACAGCTATACACTGTTATATACTGCTGTATACTACTATAAGCTGCTATATACTGCTATACACTGTTATATACTGCTGTATACTATTATACACTGCTATATTCTGCTGTATACTATTATACACTGTTATATACTGCTGTATACTATTATACACTGTTATATACTGCTGTATACTGCTATACACTGTTATATACTGCTGTATACTACTATAAGCTGTTATATACTGCTTTATACTGCTATACACTGTTATATACTGCTGTATACTATTATACACTGTTATATACTGCTGTATACTGCTATACACTGTTATATACTGCTGTATACTACTATAAGCTGTTATATACTGCTTTATACTGCTATACACTGTTATATACTGCTGTATACTATTATACACTGTTATATTCTGCTGTATACTATTATACACTGTTATATACTGCTGTATACTATTATACACTGTTATATACTGCTGTATACTGCTATACACTGTTATATACTGCTGTATACTACTATAAGCTGTTATATACTGCTTTATACTGCTATACACTGTTATATACTGCTGTATACTATTATACACTGTTATATTCTGCTGTATACTATTATACACTGCTATATACTGCTGTATACTACTATACACTATTATATACAAATGTCTACTACAATACGTGGTATATACTGCAATATGCTATTATGCAGTGTTATTTACTGCTGTATACTACTGTATATACTGTGATAAACTGCAGTATACAGCTATATAACACTATACACAGTTATATACGATTGTATACTGCTATACACTGTTATATATTGCTGTTTACTACTGTACATGGTATATACGGCATAATACTACTATACTGTTATATACTGCTGTATACTAATATACACTGATATATGCTGCTGTATACTATTATACACTGCTATATACTGCTGTATACTATTATACACTGCTATATTCTGCTTTATACTGCAATACTCTGTTATATACTGCTGTATACTATTATACACTGTTATATACTGCTGTATACTATTATACACTGATATATGCTGCTGTATACTGCAATACTCTGTTATATACTGCTGTATACTATTATACACTGCTATATTCTGCTGAATACAGCTATACACTGTTATATACTGCTGTATACTACTATAAGCTGCTATATACTGCTATACACTGTTATATACTGCTGTATACTATTATACACTGCTATATTCTGCTGAATACAGCTATACACTGTTATATACTGCTGTATACTACTATAAGCTGCTATATACTGCTATACACTGTTATATACTGCTGTATACTACTATAAGCTGCTATATACTGCTGTATACTATTATACACTGTTATATTCTGCTGTATACTAATATACACTGCTATATTCTGCTGAATACAGCTATACACTGCTATATACTGCTGTATACTATTATACACTGTTATATACTGCTGTATACTATTATACACTGCTATATACTGCTGTATACTATTATACACTGCTATATACTGCTGTATACTATTATACACTGCTATATTCTGCTGTATACAGCTATACACTGTTATATACTGCTGTATACTACTATAAGCTGCTATATACTGCTATACACTGTTATATACTGCTGTATACTATTATACACTGCTATATTCTGCTGAATACTGCTATACACTGTTATATACTGCTGTATACTATTATACACTGTTATATACTGCTGTATACTATTATACACTGCTATATTCTGCTGAATACAGCTATACACTGTTATATACTGCTGTATACTACTATAAGCTGCTATATACTGCTATACACTGTTATATACTGCTGTATACTATTATACACTGCTATATTCTGCTGAATACTGCTATACACTGTTATATACTGCTGTATACTATTATACACTGCTATATACTGCTGTATACTATTATACACTGCTATATTCTGCTGAATACAGCTATACACTGCTATATACTGCTGTATACTATTATACACTGTTATATACTGCTGTATACTATTATACACTGCTATATTCTGCTGAATACAGCTATACACTGTTATATACTGCTGTATACTACTATAAGCTGCTATATACTGCTATACACTGTTATATACTGCTGTATACTATTATACACTGCTATATTCTGCTGAATACAGCTATACACTGTTATATACTGCTGTATACTACTATAAGCTGCTATATACTGCTATACACTGTTATATACTGCTGTATACTACTATAAGCTGCTATATACTGCTGTATACTATTATACACTGTTATATTCTGCTGTATACTAATATACACTGCTATATTCTGCTGTATACTATTATACACTGTTATATACTGCTGTATACTACTATAAGCTGCTATATACTGCTTTATACTGCTATACACTGTTATATACTGCTGTATACTACTATAAGCTGCTATATACTGCTTTATACTGCTATACACTGTTATATACTGCTATATACTATTATACACTGCTATATTCTGCTTTATACTGCTATACACTGTTATATACTGCTGTATACTATTATACACTGTTATATACTGCTGTATACTATTATACACTGATATATGCTGCTGTATACTGCAATACTCTGTTATATACTGCTGTATACTATTATACACTGCTATATTCTGCTGAATAGAATATATGCTGCTGTATACTGCAATACTCTGTTATATACTGCTTTATACTTCTGTATACTGTTATATACTTGTCACGCTGCGGTGTGGGAGGGAAACACCACTCGAGCACAGGAGGGAAGGGGAGAACAGGGAATCAGGCCTGAGAACTAGGGAAGGAAGATGGACGCCTCCTAGTAAAACCCTAGCCAAAATCCTGACTGACTACCAGTATGAACAGACCCCAGAGGTAGGCGAGTTCACAGGCAGGAATACGTAGAGTCCTTCCAAGCCCTATAGGACCAGGGGCGTAACGATCGCGGTCACAGAGGGTGCGACCAGGCCCGGTGGGGGCCCGCTGCACTCACATGTAATTGGAGCGCTCTGACGGGGCCCAGCATGAAGTACAGTGACAATGCCGGGCCCCGTCAGAGCGCTCTTCAAACATGCACTCTGGGCGCAGTGGCAAGCGGGGCGCACACACTCACCCGGCAGTTCATGCCACTGCCGGGCTGTTCTCCAGAGTGAGAGCCCTCTCCACTCCCTGTTTCTCTTTTCTTCTGAGCTCCGGGCTCCCCCTGCTGGCCGCACATTGCACTGCTGGCTGTGGGAGGAGCGCTGAAACCCGGGAATCGGCCACCAGCACAGCCAGCAGCGCGATGTGAGTGTGGAAGCGCGTCATCGGGGAAAAAGGTAAGTATGTTTGTGTTTTTTTTCCATAAAGCTGCAGACTGGAGGCACAACTAGAGTGAGGGGGCACAAAAGTGGGCATCTTTACTGAGGGGGCACCTAATCTGGAATAAATACCGTGAGAGGCACCTAATCTGGCATAACTACTGTGAGGGGGCACATATCTGGGTATAACTACTGTGATGGGGCACATATGTGTACATAAATACTGTGAGGGGGCACATATCTGGGTATAACTGCTGTGAGGGGGCACATATGTGTACATAAATACTGTGAGGGGGCACATATCTGGGTATAACTACTGTGAGGGGGCACATATGTGTACATAACTACTGTGAGGGGGCACATATCTGGGTATAACTACTGTGAGGGGGCACATATGTGGGTATAACTACTGTGAGGAGGGCACATATCTGGGTATAACTACTGTGAGGGGGCACATATGTGGGCATAAATACTGTGAGGGGGCACATATCTGGGTATAACTACTATGAGGGGGCACATATCTGGCCATAACTACTGTGAGGGGGGCACATATGAAGGCATAACTACTATGAGGGGGCACATACTGTAAATGAGCATAACTACTGTGAGGGGGCACATATGTGTACATAAATACTGTGAGGGGGCACATATCTGGGTATAACTACTGTGAGGGGGCACATATGTGTACATAAATACTGTGAGGGGGCACATTTCTGGGTATAACTACTGTGAGGGGGCACATATCTGGCCATAACTCCAGAGTGAGAGCCCTCTCCACTCCCTGTTTCTCTTTTCTTCTGAGCTCCGGGCTCCCCCTGCTGGCCGCACATTGCACTGCTGGCTGTGGGAGGAGCGCTGAAACCCGGGAATCGGCCACCAGCACAGCCAGCAGCGCGATGTGAGTGTGGAAGCGCGTCATCGGGGAAAAAGGTAAGTATGTTTGTGTTTTTTTTCCATAAAGCTGCAGACTGGAGGCACAACTAGAGTGAGGGGGCACAAAAGTGGGCATCTTTACTGAGGGGGCACCTAATCTGGAATAAATACCGTGAGAGGCACCTAATCTGGCATAACTACTGTGAGGGGGCACATATCTGGGTATAACTACTGTGATGGGGCACATATGTGTACATAAATACTGTGAGGGGGCACATATCTGGGTATAACTGCTGTGAGGGGGCACATATGTGTACATAAATACTGTGAGGGGGCACATATCTGGGTATAACTACTGTGAGGGGGCACATATGTGTACATAACTACTGTGAGGGGGCACATATCTGGGTATAACTACTGTGAGGGGGCACATATGTGGGTATAACTACTGTGAGGAGGGCACATATCTGGGTATAACTACTGTGAGGGGGCACATATGTGGGCATAAATACTGTGAGGGGGCACATATCTGGGTATAACTACTATGAGGGGGCACATATCTGGCCATAACTACTGTGAGGGGGGCACATATGAAGGCATAACTACTATGAGGGGGCACATACTGTAAATGAGCATAACTACTGTGAGGGGGCACATATGTGTACATAAATACTGTGAGGGGGCACATATCTGGGTATAACTACTGTGAGGGGGCACATATGTGTACATAAATACTGTGAGGGGGCACATATCTGGGTATAACTACTGTGAGGGGGCACATATGTGTACATAAATACTGTGAGGGGGCACATATCTGGGTATAACTACTGTGAGGGGGCACATATGTGGGCATAAATACTGTGAGGGGGCACATATCTGGGTATAACTACTGTGAGGGGGCACATATCTGGCTATAACTACTGTGAGGGGGCACATATCTGGCTATAACTACTGTGAGGGGGCACATATCTGGGTATAACTACTGTGAGGAGGGCACATATCTGGGTATAACTACTGTGAGGGGGCACATATGTGGGCATAAATACTGTGAGGGGGCACATATCTGGGTATAACTACTATGAGGGGGCACATATTTGGCCATAACTACTGTGAGGGGGGCACATATGAAGGCATAACTACTGTGAGGGGGCACACAAATGAGCATAACTACTGTGAGGGGGCACACAAATGAGCATAACTACTGTGAGGGGGCAAATAATCTGACATAACTACTGTGAGGGGGCACATATCTGGCCCTAACTAATGTGAGGGGGCACATATCTGGCATAACTTTTGGGGTTACCCCGGAGCATAGAGGGGATTCCACCGCTGGAGGGTGTCCTTTTCCCGATCATTGAGGAGTCTTCTCAGCATCCATTAGTGATCCAAATGAAGAAGCTCTTCCAAGCGCTAATGTGATAGCTGTATAGTTGTTCCCCCCAATAAGAGACAAGACTCTAGATTGAGGGTGAAGAAGAACTCTCCTTATTCATGGCCACAGCTCGGCCTTTTATGCAGGAACACAAACTACAGCAACCAATCAATATACAGTAACAGATAACGCACTCACAAGCAGGGGCTTGGTCACATCGCTTACAAGTAGACCCTGTGGCTTTACCAAGACAATGGCCAAAAGTGTTATCTTGTGTATTGTAATTAAGTAGGTCAGTCTTGTGGTTAGAGCTGAATGTCTGGAAGTGCGTCTACACATACAGTACAGACCAAAAGTTTGGACGCACCTTCTCATTCAAAGAGTTTTCTTTATTTTCATGACTATGACAATTGTAGATTCACACTGAAGGCATCAAAACTATGAATTATCACATGTGGAATTATATACATAACAAAAAAGTGTGAAACAACTGAAAATATGTCATATTCTAGGTTCTTCACAGTAGCCACCTTTTGCTTTGATTACTGCTTTGCACACTCTTGGCATTCTCTTGATGAGCTCCAAGAGGTAGTCACCTGAAATGGTCTCCAACAGTCTTGAAGGAGTTCCCAGAGATGCTTAGCACTTGTTGGCCCTTTTGCCTTCACTCTGCGGACCAGATCACCCCAAACCATCTCGATTGGGTTCAGGTCCGGTGACTGTGGAGGCCAGGTCATCTGGAGCAGCACCCAATCACTCTCCTTCATGGTCAAATAGCCCTTACTTTCAAAGTTTTCCCAATTTTTCGGACTGACTGACCTTCATTTCTTAAAGTAGTGATGGCCACTCGTTTTTCTTTACTTAGCTGCTTTTTTCTTGCCATAATACAAATTCTAACAGTCTATTCAGTAGGACTATCAGCTGTGTATCCACCTGACTTCTCCACAACGCAACTGATGGTCCCAACCCCATTTATAGGGCAAGAAATCCCACTTATTAAACCTGACAGGGCACACCTGTGAAGTGAAGACCATTTCAGGTGACTACCTCTGGAAGCTCATCAAGAGAATGCCAAGAGTGTGCAAAGCAGTAATCAAAGCAAAAGGCGGCTACTGTGAAGAACCTAGAATATGACATATTTTCAGTTGTTTCACACTCTTTGTTAGGTATATAATTCCACATGTGATAATTCATAGTTTTGATGCCTTCACTGTGAATCTACAATTGTCATAGTCATGAAAATAAAGAAAACTCTGTGAATGAGAAGGTGTGTCCAAACTTTTGGTCTGTACTGTGTGTATATATATATATATATATATACACCCCCTCCACACCTCTACCAGACACATCACCACAACACATACAAATAAATGTCAGTTCTTGTTCCTCTGTCCATGGCATCTAGGATTGCTCCAAGCAACATGTCATTGTATTGTACATTGTATTACATTGTATTGTACAGTGACAATAAAGGCATCTTATCTTATCTACATATATATATGTGGTGGAAATAACCTCGCCACTGGGTTTTGGAGGGGCCTGTTTGCCAGCCTCTTGCCTCAGGATTATGGCCCATATACTAAAACCTTGAAGAAGAAGGCAGACTGGTCACACAGCCTAAATCTGTGGAACTATTTTGGGCAGGATAGCCATGCTTGTGGCCGGACAAATGTGACTTCCATGGAATTCTGGAACCCCTGATCAGATTTGGGTGATTTCGAGGTATGTTGTTCGCCCAGATCAGAGCTATCCATGGATGTGTAATTTACGGGGATATGTGGGGCTTTGGGGTGTTTTCTGTGTTTTGGGGAAAATGTGTGTTTTCTGCCTGTGAGTGATTGATTAAGTTAGGCCATTGTGTTTGGTAATTGTATTACAGGCAGAGCCCATTGTGTTTGGTAATTGTATCACAGGCGGGGGGGGGGGGGGGGGGAGGGGTTGTGTACAATTGCTGGGAGTGTTTCCATACTGTAAATACATGTGATTGGCTAATGTAATAACTGTCTCAGTCTTCCACAAGGTCCCCAGGGGGAGTGTCTCTTGCTTGAAGACCTGCATAAAAGGCTGACATGTAGCCCCATTATAGAGTTCCTGTTTTACCCTCAACATAGAGCCTCGTCTCCTGTGTGTGGGGAGAAGGCGGCATATACGCTGGGGAATGCTATACGCTGTATACTCCCCGGCTATAATCCCTGAGCTCTTTTAAGAGCTTGTTCCCGCATCTCTCTCTGAAGGAAGAGAGGTTCACCCACTGAAACCTGGAAGACTGGTCGTAGGTCCAGGGTGGGTAGAAGATGGCGAGATCCCAACCAAGCTGTGGTGGTTTGTGGGGTCGGCAGTGCTTACGGTGTCAAGTGAAGTGCTTGGAGCCCTCGTGAAGCAGTAGAAGCATCCATCAACTGAGGTACCAAGTCAGGGTGCCAGGAGATCTGTTACAATATACACCCCCTCCTCACCTCCACCGGACATATCACCGCAACACATATATATATATATATATATATATATATATATACACACCTCCTTACCTCTACCGGACACATCACAACACATACACACATATACAGTACAGACACACCTTCTCATTCAAAGAGTTTTCTTTATTTTGATGACTATGACAATTGTAGATTCACACCGAAGGCATCAAAACTATGAATTATCACATGTGGAATTATATACATAACAAAAAAGTGTGAAACAACTGAAAATATGTCATATTCTAGGTTCTTCAAAGTAGCCACCTTTTGCTTTGATTACTGCTTTGCACACTCTTGGCATTCTCTTGATGAGCTTCCAGAGGTAGTCACCTGAAATGGTCTTCACTTCACAGGTGTGCCCTGTCAGGTTTAATAAGTGGGATTTCTTGCCTTATAGATGGGGTTGGGACCATCAGTTGCGTTGTGGAGAAGTCAGGTGGATACACAGCTGATAGTCCTACTGAATAGACTGTTAGAATTTGTATTATGGCAAGAAAAAAGCAGCTAAGTAAAGAAAAACGAGTGGCCACCATTACTTTAAGAAATGAAGGCCAGTCAGTCCGAAAAATTGGGAAAACTTTGAAAGTAAGGGCTATTTGACCATGAAGGAGAGTGATGGGGTGCTGCGCCAGATGACCTGGCCTCCACAGTCACCGGACCTGAACCCAATCGAGATGGTTTGGGGTGAGCTGGACCGCAGAGTGAAGGCAAAAGGGCCAACAAGTGCTAAGCATCTCTGGGAACTCCTTCAAGACTGTTGGAAGACCATTTCAGGTGACTACCTCTGGAAGCTCATCAAGAGAATGCCAAGAGTGTGCAAAGCAGTAATCAAAGCAAAAGGTGGCTACTTTGAAGAACCTAGAATATGACATATTTTCAGTTGTTTCACACTTTTTTGTTATGTATATAATTCCACATGTGATAATTCATAGTTTTGATGCCTTTAGTGCGAATCTACAATTTTCATAGTCATAAAAATAAAGAAAACTCTTTGAATGAGAAGGTGTCCAAACTTTTGGTCTGTACTGTATATACACCCCCTCCACACCTCTAAGGCTCGCAAATCCAACAGATTGTGCTTTTCCCTCTGTGGTCGTTATGTTCTTCTGCTATTTATGTATCTACTGTATACTTATATCATTTTTTTTCACTGGGAACAGCACAATGGTCTTCACTCTCACTTATGGACGTTCTTCACATTTGTTTGGATATTGCCTCAATTCTTCTCTTCGTCTACAGTTTCCACCTTTTGCTCCTTTTACAAGTGCACTTGGTCTCCCATCTTTTCGACATTCTGCTTTACTTCCTTTAGGGGAACATATCACTTCCACTTTGATACTAATCTTATATTGATTTTCACTTCTCTATATTTTCACATGACGTTTGCTCCTCTTATGTGGATATAAACCTTTCCTTCAGGGTCACATTCTTTTTTTCTCCCTCGTACCAGCTGCTTAGCTCTGATCTTCTGCCAGCTGTGGTCTTCACAACCCTTTCCTTTAGTACATACAGTCAGGTCCATAAATATATTGGGACATCAACACAATTGTAACATTTTTGGCTCTATTCACCTGCTTTACCTGCAGACTGTCAGCTTTACCTGCAGACTGTCAGCTGTACCTGCAGACTGTCAGCTTTACCTGCAGACTGTCAGCTTTACCTGCAGACTGTCAGCTTTACCCGCAGACTGTCAGCTTTACCCGCAGACTGTCAGCTTTACCCGCAGACTGTCAGCTTTACCCGCAGACTGTCAGCTTTACCCGCAGACTGTCAGCTCTACCCGCAGACTGTCAGCTTTACCCGCAGACTGTCAGCTTTACCCGCAGACTGTCAGCTTTACCCGCAGACTGTCAGCTCTACCTGCAGACTGTCGGCTCTACCTGCAGACTGTCGGCTTTACCCGCAGACTGTCGGCTCTACCTGCAGACTGTCAGCTTTACCTGCAGACTGTCAGCTGTACCTGCAGACTGTCAGCTTTACCTGCAGACTGTCAGCTTTACCTGCAGACTGTCAGCTTTACCCGCAGACTGTCAGCTTTACCCGCAGACTGTCGGCTTTCCCTGCAGACTGTCAGCTTTCCCTGCAGACTGTCGGCTTTCCCTGCAGACTGTCAGCTTTACCCGCAGACTGTCAGCTGTAATCTGAGGTATTTACATCCAAATCAGGTGAACGGTGCAGGAATTACAGCAGTTTGCATATGTGCCTCCCACTTGTTAAGGGACCAGAAGTAATGGGACAATTGTCTTCTCGGCTGGTCCATGGCCGGTGTGTGTTTTTCCCTCATTATCCCAATTACAATGAGCAGATAAAAGGTCCAGAGTTCAATTTGGAATCTGTTGCTGTCAACTCTCAAGATGAGATCCAAAGAGCGGTCACTATTTTACCCGGAATATACCCTGAATTTTATAACGGTCCTTCCCTTTGGCGCCCTGCCTGGATATCCAAGACTCTTTACATCCAAAGAAGTCTGTGACTTATCCCCTCTTCTTTTTTTCCTCGTATCACTATCAGTGAAGCCATCATTAGGCTGAAGAAACACAACAAACCCATCAGAGAGATAGCAAAAACATTAGGCGCGGCCAAAACAACTGTCTGGAACATTCTTATAAAGAAGGAACGCACTGGTGAGCTCAGCAACACCAAAAGACCCAGAAGACCACGGAAAACAACTGTGGTGGATGAGCGAAGAATTCTTTCCCTGGTGAAGAAAACGCCCTTCACCACAGTTAGCCGGACCAAGAACACTCTCCAGGAGGTAGGTGTAAATGTGTCAAAGTCAACAATCAGGAGAAGACTTCACCAGAGGGAATACAGAGGGTTCACCACAAGATGGAAACCATTGGTGGCCTCAAACAGGAAGGCCAGATTAGAGTTTGCCAAACGACATCTAAAAAAGCCTTCACAGTTCTGGAACAACATCCTATGGACAGATGAGACCAAGATCAACTTGTACCAGCGTGATGAGAAGAGAAGAGTATGGAGAAGGAAAGGAACTGCTCATGATGCTAAGCATACCCCCTCATCAGTGAAGCCTGGTGGTGGTAGTGCCATGGCGTGGGCATGTATGGCGGCCAATGGAACTGCTTCTCTTGTATTTATTGATGATGTGACTGCTGACAGAAGCTGCAGGATGAATTCTAAAGTGTTTTGGGCAGTATTATCTGTTCATATTCAGCCCAATGCTCCAGGACTCATTGGACGGCGCTTCACAGTGCAGATGGACAATGACCCAAAGCATCCTGCAAAAGCCACCAAAGAGTTTAAGGGAATGAAGTGGAATGTTCTGCAATGGCCGAGTCAATCCCCGGACCTGAATCCGATTGAGCATTTCACTTGCTGAAGACAAAACTGAAGTGAAAATGCCCCAAGAACAAGCAGGAGCTGAAGACAGTGGCAGTAGAGGCCGGGCAGAGCATCACCAGGGATGAGACCAGCGTCTGGGGATGTCTATGCGTTCCAGACTTCAGGCTGTAACTGACTGCAAAGGATTAAAAAGTGAAAGTTTGATTTATGATTATTATTCTGTCCCATTACTTCTGGTCCCTTAACAAGTGGGAGGCACAGATGTAACTGCGGTAATTCCTACACCGTTCACCTGATCTGGATGTAAATTACAGCTGACAGTCTGCAGGTAGAGCTGACAGTCTGCAGGTAAAGCCGACAGTCTGCAGGTAAAGCCGACAGTCTGCGGGTAAAGCCGACAGTCTGCGGGTAAAGCCGACAGTCTGCGGGTAAAGCCGACAGTCTGCGGGTAAAGCCGACAGTCTGCGGGTAAAGCCGACAGTCTGCGGGTACAGCCGACAGTCTGCGGGTACAGCCGACAGTCTGCGGGTACAGCCGACATTCTGCGGGTACAGCCGACAGTCTGCGGGTACAGCTGACAGTCTGCGGGTAAAGCTGACAGTCTGCGGGTAAAGCTGACAGTCTGCAGGTAAAGCTGACAGTCTGCGGGTAAAGCTGACAGTCCGCGGGTAAAGCTGACAGTCTGCGGGTAAAGCTGACAGTCTGCAGGTAAAGCTGACAGTCTGCGGGTAAAGCTGACAGTCTGCAGGTACAGCTGACAGTCTGCAGGTAAAGCTGACAGTCTGCGGGTAGAGCCGACAGTCTGCAGGTAAAGCTGACAGTCTGCAGGTAAAGCACATCTTGTCCGTCTCATTTCACATCCATTGTGGTGGTGTATAGAGCCAGAAATGTTAGAACTGTGTCCATGTCCCAATATTTATGGACCTGACTGTAGTCACATAATTAATATGTTTTTAGTCCAGTGTTCACATGACCTGAAAGTCCTCGTTAAGGGTATTTATACCCTCCAATGAGGACACCGGAGTTAAGCTTATCTGAGGAAGGTGGCGGCCCGTTGCTGAAACGCGTCATGAGCTGATTAACATTTCCCCCTTTTCCCATCTTTTAGTTTTTATGTCCAGTTTTTAATATTTTATATGTAGTTTTTAGCTTTACTATTGAATAAATAGTCCCTTTGTGCAGCGCTCGCCAATACTCTTCTACTAACATAAGCAGCATCCCCGCTGACGTCTTTTGGACCCTCTGGTGGATCTGAGCAGCAGCCTGGGACCAAATTGATCCTTTCCATTTGCAACACGGTGTCCCAGTGTTGTGCACATTCCTACACAACCACCTATGGTAAGCCCTGCAGTTTGGGGGTCCTTTCTTACACTGGGGATTATGCACTAGGGAAGCTCCCCCTCATGCAGTGATGAACTAAGGGTGGAGCGCTGTGGACATGCTGTCACCAGGCGGAAGTTGCTCTGTTACTGCAACCGTTTGTCTGTAGTGTCATAGGTGACACTGAGAAGGAATTATGGTTCGCTGAAGATATGAAGTCCAACCACTGTTTCATATACATGTATAGACTATGCCAAGCCAATCAGACTGCCAATTAGTGGCTGGCCTCCACTCCTGAACCATGCAAGGCTTCAATTAGAGGACCAGCCTCTGGTCTTTCAGGTGGGGCTAAATTTTATAGGCTCCCTTCTTTATGGACTGTCCAGAGCATCCTTGACCCAAAGCTCTGATCACGTGGAGAAAGGTTTGAACAAGCATGTGATAAGTTCAGGGGCCTGGAACACTGGGGGCCTCAACATCATCCATGTCCATCAGAACGGATCCCACAAGAAGGAGTGAAGATCCATGAAGATCCAAAATCCCCAGATCCCTTACATCTGTGCAGCATAATAAGCTCTCTTTAATTTTCAGTACCATCTCTATGCCGATGACACCCAACTATATACCTCTTTCGTGACATCACCCCTGATGTAATATAGAACACCAGTGACTGTCTGTCCGCCATCTCTAACATCTTGTCCTCTCTCTATCTGAAACTGTAACCACTTACATCTCTTTATCTCTGTCTACCACCTGTGACACAGTGAGAGGTTTGGTCTGGGAAAACAGGTATTTTCCTCCCAGTATGTGCTGCTGGGCTGATTTACCGTCAGGTAAATAACAGACCGGATTTTAAATGCCGGTCCGGGTTTTGGCAGCATCTGGCTGTCCTTAAATAAGCAGCTGGGCTCAGAAGCCAGGTCTCTGTGTTGGGATCTGGGAGCCTTGTGTCTGGATGAAGGCTTGCTACCTGTTTGGTGTGAAAACAGGTTGGTGCTGCTGTCAGTAAGGACTCTTTGAGCCAGAATTGTCACAGGGTGCGACTTACCACCAACACCGCAAGGTGACTTTTTGTTTGATTATGACGGCTTGTTTTGTCACTTGCCTAAAGTGTGAATAAAACACTGAACTGTTTGATCCAAAGAACTTGTTATTGCCTCTATACTGTGTCCGTTAATCCTGTCTACCAGAGTGAGTCCCCAAAATTGGTGGAGGATGTGGGCAAGAGCAGTGAGGCTGGCATCAAGGCCAATATTTTTGGTTTCATTTTTCAGGCACAGTTGTATGTCATACATTAAACCAGCTGTATTACAACCAGTGCCCCAAGACAAAATGGAGGCTGTTGTGAAGGCCCTCATGGAGGCTAATCTGCAGCAGCAAGAGACAAACCTACAGCAATGCGAGGCTAATAAGTAGCAGCAGGAGACTAACCAGTTGCTGCTACAACACGTGATGGCTTTGCAGACAGCAGGAGCAACCTTGAGCGTCCACGATGCTTGGAAAGCAGTCCGTGCCGCAATTCCTAAGATGACCAGCGCAGATGACATCGAAACCTACCTGGCGATGTACGAGAAAGGTTGGCCACCAGGGAAAAGCTACACCGTGCCCAGTGGGCTGAGGTCGTCGCTCCATTCCTGGCATCTGATTCCCAGCGGGTGTATTTCGACTTGCCAGACGATCAAGCGGCCGACTACCAAACAGTAAAGGGTGAGATTTTGTCAAGACTGGGGGTGAATGTGTTGGTCCTTGCCCAGCGGGTACATCAGTGGGGGTTTAAGCCGGCTGAGCCTGTGAGGACCCAGTATTATGACTTACTCCACCTTTTGCAAAAGTGGCAACAGCCTGATGTGCTGAGTCCCATGGCTATGCTGGATAGACTATTAGCCGATATGTTCTGGAGTGCTTTGCTATACCCTCTCCAGCACTGGATCGTTCAGGTGTCTCCTGGCAATGCCCTTGAGATGGTGGACCTGGTGGAATGCTATGAAGCTACTAGGAATCTAAAGGAGGGTTCTGTCAGGAGGGATGTCGGCAAACCCCAGAAATCTCCACCCCAGGCCCGGAGATTTGAGCCGATAAAACCCGCCCGGGATGTACCCACGGTACCCCAGAGTACCCCAGAGTCTCTAGATCACTTGTGCCAGGTGGTGAGACACTCTGGCGGAGGCTCTGCTGGACTCAGGAAGTCTGGTGACCCTAGTAAGGGCTACCCTGGTGCAGTCCACTGAGTATACTGGCCGGAAAGTAGGGGTGATGTGCACCCCACCGTGCTGGTGTCTAACCACTGTGGCTGGTAGATGGACTTATGAGGTGGCTATTGCCACAAATTTGCATTATGTACCCATAATAGAGAAAGACTTCCCGGCACTGTGGCCTGCTATGAGAGTGACTGATACCCATGAGACAGGGGTTACCCTAGCAGAGTGGCCCGGCTTAGGGGGGAGACCAGAACCCTGGGAACCTGAGACTAAAGGCCAGCGGTAGGGGTGACTGCCACTTTGGTGGAAGAGGAGGAGACAACCCCACTAAGTGTGATGGTGGGAGACATGGAGGACTTGCTGCCGGGTCCTGAATTGGCAGACCTCAATGTCTCCTGGGATAATTTTGGTACCCCCCAACATCAGGACCCAACCCTATGCCGTTAATAGTAGATGGTGAACCACAACAACCTGGAGCAGAGTCAGTGTTTCCCAGTTTTGTGGTTCATCAGGATATGTTGTATCGGGTAAACCAACTACGGGGTAAACCTATTGAACAGTTGGTGGTCCCCAAGGCTTATAGCAAGCTTGTGTTAGATCTAGCCCACCAACACGTTCTCGGGGGTCACCTGGGGCTGCAGAAAACTCAGGATCATATTCTACAGCGGTTTTACTGGCCCAGCATATTCAAAGAAGTGGAAGAGTTTTGTAAGTCTTGCCCAACCTGCCAGATAACGAGCCCCCAGACACATTTCCGTAGTCCCCTAGTATCTCTTCCGAATATCCGAGTACCGTTTGACCGAATAGCTACCAAAGTCTGCCAGAGGGCATCAACACATCTTAGTCATTCTAGACTACGCCACTCGGTACCCTTAGTCGGTGCCACTGTGACATACCTTGGCCAAACTCATAGCTAAGAAGTTAATAGAGAAACTTTCCCGAGTAGGACTACCTAAAGAGGTTCTGACCAACCAAGGGACCCATTTTATGTTCAAGGTGATGAGGGAACTCTGTAAGTTGCTGCACATAAAACAAACAACGGACGTCCATTTACCATCTGCAAACGGACGGTCTGGTAGAACGGTTTAACCAAACATTAAAAAATATGTTGAAAAAGGTAGTGTCTAAAGATAGGGAAACCTGTACAGAAGACAGCCATTGGCCGGTTTTCTAGGAGAAGAGATACTGGCCCCTCTGTCTGATGCAAGAGAGGCGGCTGCCACAGTAAAAATTGCTGACAGACTCTCCTCTAAACAGACTCAGGAGGCCAGGGAGTTCGTTAGTCGGAAAACACGGATGACATTGTCACTGAGCCTCAGGCAAAAGTCAGATTAAAACCATATTGGGTGCCCGAGGCTCGGCGACAAGCCATATCAGAGGAGGTGCAGCTAATGTTGCAGATAGACAACCTTAAGAAGTTAAAAAGTGAGTGGGTCAGTCCTAGTATTGATACCCAAGTGGGACGTTGCGGTTTTGTAACGACTTTCGAAAACTTAATGAGGTTTCCAAATTCGATGCGTATCCCATGCCCAGGGTGGATGAGCTCATCGAGAGGTTAGGACAAGCCCGGTATTTTTCTGTTTTGGACCTCACAAAAGGGTACTGGCAGGTGCCCTTAATGGAGGCTGCCAAAGAGAAAACTGCCTTCATCACGCCTGAGGGGCTATATCAATATAAGGTCTTACCCTTTGTTCTGCATGGTGCCCCCGCCACTTTTCAGTGACTAATGGACATTGTGCTTCATCCACATCGTCGCTATGCTTCGGCTTACCTGGACGATATTGTCATCCACAGTACCGACTGGGAAAGTCACCTTCCCAAAGGGCAGGCTGTAGTGGACTCCCTTCGGAAAGCTGGACTAACAGCTAACCCAAAGAAATGTGCAATAGGGTTAGAAGAGACTGTAACAGAAGCCCTCTGTTTGTCTGTTGTAATATTGTGGATTTTGGGGTACTTTTAATGTATAAAAAGAAAATGTGGTTTTCCTGTCTGGAGATGATTAGGTTACTACAGTGTCTTAACCTGATTATTTCCCAGTCAGGGGGGAGACATTGTGTGGGACTCGGCTTGGAAGTCTCGGGAGCAGCTCTACAGCGCCACGCTGACCAGGGGAGAAGGACGTCGCCAACGGTTGATACCATTACATTTGGTGGCAAGCAGTGGAATGGTCCTTCTACCCCAGGAGGCGTGCCGGTCGAATGGAAAGCCGATATGAGCAGCTAAAAAGGACGACCCTCGAGAACAGAGGGAATACGATCTGCAACAAATTATTGCCCAGCGACCTCCAGAGCCACCCCTAGACACCCTTACTCCGGCCATCACAGAAAAGTGGAAGGTACCGTTTGCTGCATTTAAACAGTTTCGGGAGGCAGAGGGGGAGATCGACAGCTATTTGGCAGACTTTGAAAGGCAGTGTGTACTTCACCAGGTACCCCTAGAGGAATGGGTTACCGTTCTATCCGGCCAGCTATTCGGGAGAGCAGCGGAAGCCTTCTGGGCCATCGCAGAGGACGAGGTAAAACAATACTACCTTGTCAAAGACACCTTACTTAAACGGTATGCCATAACTCCTGAGGCTTAGGCCTCATGCCCACGACAGTATTTTTTCACGGTCCGCAAAACGGGTTCTGTTGTTCCGTGATCCGTTTTTTCTTCCGTGCGCCTTCCTTGATTTTTGGAGGATCACCAGACCAGAAAGGTGAAAAAAAAATCAATGTCAAGTTTGCCTTGCAAATGATAGGAAAAAAACGGACACGGATCAAGGATGCGGATGACAATCTTGTGTGCATCTGTGTTTTTTCACGGACCCATTGACTTCAATGGGTCCACAAACCGTTGTCCGTGAAAAGAATAGGACAGGTCATATTTTTTTGACGGACTAAAAACACGGATCACGGACGCGGATGACAAACGGTGCTGTGACGAAACCAACCTCGCCACGGTGTTTTGGAGGGGGCTGGTTGCCAGCCTCCTGCCTCAGGATTATGGCCCATACTAACTTTAAAGAAGACAGGCCGGCCACACAGCTTAAATCTGTCTTTGGAATTGTATTTTGTTATGTGAGGGTACCCAGATAGCTAATATTATTGTATTCGTGTGGTCTGAGTGCCATTCGCCTAACGATATGCACTCAGACTTGAGCTATCTGGGAATATGTTAAATGTCTGTGGTTGCTGGGAGGGTGTGACATTGTGTGTTTAAATGGTGATTTCTGTCCTGTTGTCCCCACATGTGTATTGGCGATTTCCCCTGTGTCCTGAGAGATAATTGGATTATCCCTCGGTTGTCTCTGGGACAGAGAGGAGGAAACCATGATGCATTGTGGGGATGTGTTGTATCTGTTCTGTGTCGCAGTCTCCATTCTGGTCCCCTGGGGGCGTGTCCACCAGATGGGGACCTGCATAAATACGGGCGGGTAGCCCTCAATAAAGTGTTCCTGTTTTATCCTTCATCATGCTGAGACTGGTGTTTGGATAACTGATCAAACTGGGGGATTGCTATACGCTGAAGATTTGCTATACTCCCCTGGCATAACTACTAGCTCTTGTAAGAGCTGTTCCTGCTCTCTGGCTGTAGGAGAGGTTCACCCACTGGAGCCTGGAGCCTTGTCGTAGGTCCAGCGTGGGTGGAGGATGGTGAGACCCCAACCAAGCTGCGGCGGTTCGTGGGGTCTGCAGTGCATACGGTGTCAAGTGGAGTGCTTGGAGTCCTCGGAAAGCACTAGGAGCATCTATCGACGGAGGTACCCGGTCGGGGTGCCAGGCGTTCCGTTACATTGGTGGCAAGCAGTGGGATGGCGTCCTAGTGTGAGGAGAAGCAGCTCGGAGACACCGTTCGTGGAGTATATTGAGGGCAACGCTAGTATCCGTACAGCGCCCCTGGCTACAGCAGGATGGAATCGGCTAGTCTTCGAACAGCGTTCCACTACGAGGAGGATGATGACCCGGACTGGAGGGATGCAGTCCGGAAAGGCGTCTGGCACGAGGCCCTGGAAGATGTACAGCGTCGGCGGGGCGAGTGTCTCCCCAGTGAGGAGCAGCGGTTGCGGATGCGAGTGGCCCTGCGAATGCCCCTTCTGGGAGAGGAGCCCCTGAATGAGTGGGTGACAGAACTGGAGAGCCTGGTATGGAAGGAGCTTTGGCTAGATGACGCCTACCAGGCACTCTGGTGGTATGTGATTCGGCACTCTCCCTGGATGGCTGAGCACGACAGACCCGAGGGTGAGGATTATGATGGCCCTGGCCTGTTGTTTGAGGCCTTCGCAGAACCGGAGTTCGGAGATGCTGGAGGGTCCCAATTCTGGGATATCTATGACTACAGAGAGGCTATGCATGATTGGGCTACAGCAAGAGAGGTGAGACAAGACCTGGCATCTCTAGTGACAAAGGAGTGGGAGCTGGAGCAGGACTACCAATACTTCTTCAGCTCAATTCGGTCCCAATATACACTGCCAGAGAGCTGGGTGGCAGTCCCAGACCTACAACCCTACAGCTGGGAAGACCCGACTGAAGTATCCCCTGCTTCAGTACCAGCTACAGAGGTAGGGGTCCTCATAGACTGGTCCTGTGAGGAACCACAACAGGCAGGTGGAGACGGGACCGAGGGCTCTCCACCGGGATGCTGGGATGCTGGCCCAGACCCTCAGCAGCAGCCGGAGTTGCCAGGTGGGGACGCAGGTGATCCTGACTCGCAAATGTTGAGGGACCTCACAGACTGGTCCTGGGAGGACCCACAGATGGCAGGTGGAGATGGGACCGAGGTCTCTCTACTGGCCCTACAGGGATGCTGGGCCGCCTGCCCAGATCTCCAGCGGCAGTGCATTTCACAGGGAGAGGAGACAACTGGTCTCTCTCCCCAGCGGCAACCTGAGTTCCAGGGGGAGGAGATGCGGGGTCCCTCTGCCTTACAGCAACCAGAGTCCTGGGGAGGAGAGGCAACCGGCCTCACCTTCCACCAGCAGCCGGAGATACCGGGAAAAGGGGAACAAAAGCCCCTCTGCATGGGCGCAGATGAGACCGCGGGCTCGGTGCCAGTCCTACAGGGATGCTGGACAGTCGGTCCAGATCCCCATCCATCTCCGCAAGGATACCAGGAGGAGGAGGTAAGCGAGCCCTCCCCTTCCCAGCTACTTCCCAACAGAGTTCTGGGGGCAGGGGATGAGCCTGCGCTACCCACTGATTTCTTCCCAGCGGAAGAGCTGGCATCAGGGCAGAGCGCAGTCGGCCTCTGCCCTCCTCTATCCTCTTCTCCAGAGCCGGACATCCCACAGGCTACCCCAGCGGAAGTGCTGGCATCTGGGCAGAGTGCAGTCGGCCTCTACCCTCCCCTATCCTCTTCTCCAGAGCCGGACTCCCCACCGGCTACCCCAGCGGAAGAGCTGGCATCTGGGCAGAGCGCAGTCGGCCTCTGCCCTCCCCTACCCTCTTTTTCAGAGCCGGACTTTCCACAGGCTACCCCCGCGGAAGAGCTGGCATCTGGGCAGAGCGCAGTCGGCCTCTGCCCACCAAGTACCTACAGCTCCAAGCTGGAGAACCACAAGGCAGCAAGGAGTCGCAGATGCCCACTCAACAGCTGGGGACATACAGAAACAAGCCAGGCCCCAAAATTCAACAGGTCCAGTATGGGGTTGTGGTTGGACTGCCAGACTAACTCAGGTACTGACCGTGAGGTCAGGTATCTGGTTAGTCTTCCCTGGAAGGGGGAGATGTGTGACGAAACCAACCTCGCCACAGTGTTTTGGAGGGGGCTGGTTGCCAGCCTCCTGCCTCAGGATTATGGCCCATACTAACTTTAAAGAAGACAGGCCGGCCGCACAGCTTAAATCTGTCTTTGGAATTGTATTTTGTTATGTGAGGGCACCCAGATGGCTAGTTTAATTGTATTCGTGTGGTCTGAGTGTCATTCGCCTAATGATATGCACTCAGACTTGAGCTATCTGGGAATATGTTAAATGTCTGTGGTTGCTGGGAGGGTGTGACATTGTGTGTTTAAATGGTGATTTCTGTCCTGTTGTCCCCACATGTGTATTGGCGATCTCCCCTTTGTCCTGAGAGATAATTGGATTATCCCTCGGTTGTCTCTGGGACAGAGAGGAGGAAACCATGATGCATTGTGGGGATATGTTGTATCTGTTCTGTGTGTCGCAGTCTCCATTCTGGTCCCCTGGGGGCGTGTCCACCAGATGGGGACCTGCATAAATACGGGCGGGTAGCCCTCAATAAAGTGTTCCTGTTTTATCCTTCATCATGCTGAGACTGGTGTTTGGATAACTGATCAAACTGGGGGATTGCTATACGCTGACGATTTGCTATACTCCCCTGGCATAACTACTAGCTCTTGTAAGAGCTGTTCCTGCTCTCTGGCTGTAGGAGAGGTTCACCCACTGGAGCCTGGAGCCTTGTCGTAGGTCCAGCGTGGGTGGAGGACGGTGAGACCCCAACCAAGCTGCGGCGGTTCGTGGGGTCTGCAGGGCGTACGGTGTCAAGTGGAGTGCTTGGAGTCCTCGGAAAGCACTAGGAGCATCTATCGACGGAGGTACCCGGTTGGGGTGCCAGGCGTTCCGTTACAGGTGCATTATCTGAGTTTTCAACGGACCCATTGAAAGTCAATAGGTCTGCAGAAAATCACGGGAAACGGAACAACGGTCGTGTGCATGAGGAGTTACCGGTGGAAATTCCGAGATACCAAAAAACGGGGATGTGACACCCACATGGAATGGGCTAACAGGTTACACCGCACTGCTACCCATTGGATTAATGGATGCCAGGCTGTATTTGCCGAGGAGGTGCTACAACTTTTTCTTTTGGAGCATTTCTTCGATAATCTACAGCCGGACTTAAGCAACTGGGTAAGAGACCGACATTCCCACACCCTCACAGGAGCAGCCCGCCTGGCCGATGAGTATGCGGATTCCAGGTGACTGAACCCAGCGTTATCCCGACCTAATCCTCGAGCCGATGCCCGGGTCCCCATTGTATCCAGACCCGCTCCACGACCGGAGTTTAGGGCCCCTGTTCTGCCCGGCCCCCCTCGTTTTGCTGGTCCTTCCAGGAATAGTTCAGAGTATTCCAAGGTGAAATGTCACCGATGCCACGAACCAGGACACCTAGTGGCCAATTGCCCTTTTGCCCCCCCGATCTTCCTGGAACAATTCACCCCCTGTGTCAACCCGTGCTGCATCCAGTACCCAGGCTGTCCACTGTGTGGACATGAACACTCACCCTGAGGAATATCTGAGGGTATTGTACGAGGTCAATCCCATTCATGCTGATTCCGGGGATAATAGACAGCAGCACCGACAAGGGGTCAAACTTGACGCACAGGTCGCCCAAGGATTACGGGACACTGGGGCTACCATTACACTGGTACAGGGGTACTTGGTTCCAGCCCATAAGCATACGGACCAAACCGTAGCTGTTTGAGTGGTTGGAGGAGCCGTATTTCGCCTGCCTACTGCCCGTGTTCACCTAGACTGGGGAGCCGGATCCAGGGTAATAAAAGTTGGCATAATGGATACCTTATCTGCAGAAGTCATTCTGGGCAACGATTTGGGCCCCCTCACTTCTGCCTACGTTTCCACCTCTACAGCAGCTGCCCACCCCGTGACGACCAGGGCCCAAGCTAGAATGGAACTGCCCAGTTCACCAGCTCCACAGACCCAGCTAAGACACCCCCCGACTGTGACTATTCCCCAGACCTTGATAGCTTGGGACCACCCTGAGGAGTTTGGGAGGGAGACTAGAGCTGATCCTTCCCTCCAGAAATATAGGGAAAAGGAGGGAACAGAAGCTGGGGGGTTGGAGAACGAAGTTTTTATGTGGGACGCTAATAAGTTATACCGGGTCACAGAACAGGCAGGACAGAACCCCTACCAAAAGCGCCAGTTAGTAGTCCCCAGCAAGTATCGAAGGGAAATCCTTAGGATCGGGCATGACATTCCCTTGGCTGGGCACTTAGAAGTAACCCGTACATTACACCGGGTAACCCAGACCTTCTTTAGGCCTGGGGTACACACAGACGTACGGACTTACTGCCGAACCTGCGATGTGTGCCAGCGAGTGGGGAAACGGGGGGGATCACCCCAAGGCTCACTTGGTACCCCTGCCAATTATTGAAGAACCCTTCAGCAGGATAGCCATTGACCTTGTGGGACCCCTCGCCAACCCTAGTCCCTCCAGTAAGAAGTACATACTTACCGTGGTGGACTATGCTACTCGCTATCCAGAGGCAGTGGCTCTGTCCAACATACAGGCAGACACTGTAGCTACCCCTCTGGTGCAGATTTTCTCCCGAGTCTGGTTTCCCAAGGAAATCCTCTCGGACAGAGGCACATATTTTACTGCAGAACTGACACAACAGCTGTGGAAGGTCTGCCGTATTAAATCGCTACTTAGTTCACCCTACCATCTCCAGACTAATGGCCTCTGTGAGCGCTTCAATGGAACCTTGAAGCAAATGCTCACGACTTTCACCAGCGAATACAGAGACTGGGAGCGATTCCTACCACACCTCCTATTTGCCTATAGGGAGGTACCGCGGGAATGAAGTGGGTTCTCCCCCTCGAGCTTCTATATGGGAGAAAGGTGCCAGGGCCCCTTGATCTCATCAGGGAGGGGGAAACAGAGAATGAAGGGACCCCAATCTTATCATACGTACTGGAGCTTTGGAACCGCATGGAGCAGCTGGCACGGGCAAAGACAACCTTCAGGCGGCCCGAGGGCGACAGAAGGTGTGGTATGATAGGGGTGCCAGACAATGCAATTTCTTTATAGGTCAAAAGGTCTTAGTATTGAAGCCCGTTAAGCATGATGAACTGCAGGCCTCCTGGCAGGGACCCTATAAGGTGATAGAGAAGCTTTGCGATACAACTTATGTCATCGCCAGTTGTAAGGATTAGGGATGAGCAAACTCGAACTGTATAGTTCGGGTTCGTACCGAATTTTGGGGTGTCCGTGACACGGACCCGAACCCGGACATTTTCGTAAAAGTTCGGGTTCGGTGTTCGTCGCTTTCTTGGCGCGTTTGTGACGCTTTCTTGGCGCTTTTTGAAAGGCTGCAAAGCAGCCAATCAACAAGCGTCATACTACTTGCCCCAAGAGGCCATCACAGCCATGCCTACTATTGGCATGGCTGTGATTGGCCAGAGCACCATGTGACCCCGCCTCTATTTAAGCTGGAGTCACGTAGCGCCGCCCGTCACTCTGCTCTGATTAGCGTAGGGAGAGGTTGCGGCTGCGACAGTAGGGCGAGATTAGGCAGATTAACTCCTCCAAAGGACTTGATTATTGATCGATCTGCAGCTGTGGATCATTGAGCTGCTGATACTCAATTGCTCACTGTTTTTAGGCTGCCCAGACCGTTTGTCAGTCACTTTTTTCTGGGGTGATCGGCGGCCATTTTGTGTCTTGTGGTGCGCCAGCACAAGCTGCGACCAAGTGCATTTAACCCTCAATGGTGTGGTTGTTTTTTGGCTAAAGCCTACATCAGGGTCAAGCTGTGACACCAAGTGCATTTAACCAGCAATAGTCTGTTCATTTTTTGGCCATATACTACATCAGGGGCAAGCTGCGCCCGTCACCAAGTGCATTTAACCCTCAATGGTGTGGTTATTTTTTGGCCATATCCCAGTCTAATTCTGTCAGTAAATCCATACCGGTCACCCAGCGCCTAAATACTAGGCCTCAAAATTATCCCGCTAAATCTGTCGTTACCGCTGTCCTGTTGTGGCTGGGAAAGTTATTTAGTGTCCGTTAAAGCACATTTTTTGTTCTGGGTTGAAATACAATTCCCAATTCAGCAATTTCATAATTTAGTGGTTTCTGCTGTATCAGAGCTATTTGAAATCTATCCCTAAAAGGGTATATAATATTCAAGGTGCACATAGGGTCATTCAGAATAACTTCACACACACCCGCTACTGTGTATTTCCAAGTCTAATTCTGTCACTAAATCCATACCGGTCACCCAGCGCCTAAATACTAGGCCTCAAATTTATATCCCGCTGAATTTGAATACAATACATTGGGCCAAATAATATTTTTGTTGTTGTGGTGAACGATAACAATGAGGAAAACATCTAGTAAGGGACGCGGACGTGGACATGGTCGTGGTGGTGTTAGTGGACCCTCTGGTGCTGGGAGAGGACGTGGCCGTTCTGCCACATCCACACGTCCTAGTGTACCAACTACCTCAGGTCCCAGTAGCCGCCAGAATTTACAGCGATATATGGTGGGGCCCAATGCCGCTCTAAGGATGGTAAGGCCTGAGCAGGTACAGGCATTAGTCAATTGGGTGGCCGACAGTGGATCCAGCACGTTCACATTATCTCCCACCCAGTCTTCTGCAGAAAGCGCACAGATGGCGCCTGAAAACCAAGCCCATCAGTCTGTCACATCACCCCCATGCATACCAGGGAAACTGTCTCAGCCTCAAGTTATGCAGCAGTCTCTTATGCTGTTTGAAGACTCCGCTGGCAGGGTTTCCCAAGGGCATCCACCCAGCCCTTCCCCAGCGGTGGAAGACATAGAATGCACTGACGCACAACCACTTATGTTTCCTGATGGTGAGGACATGGGAATACCACCTCAGCATGTCTCTGATGATGACGAAACACAGGTGCCAACTGCTGCGTCTTTCTGCAGTGTGCAGACTGAACAGGAGGTCAGGGATCAAGACTGGGTGGAAGACGATGCAGGGGACGATGAGGTCCTAGACCCCACATGGAATGAAGGTCGTGCCACTGACTTTCACAGTTCAGAGGAAGAGGCAGTGGTGAGACCGAGCCAACAGCGTAGCAAAAGAGGGAGCAGTGGGCAAAAGCAGAACACCCGCCGCCAAGAGACTCCGCCTGCTACTGCCCGCCGCCATCTGGGACCGAGCACCCCAAAGGCAGCTTCAAGGAGTTCCCTGGCATGGCACTTCTTCAAACAATGTGCTGACGACAAGACCCGAGTGGTTTGCACGCTGTGCCATCAGAGCCTGAAACGAGGCATTAACGTTCTGAACCTGAGCACAACCTGCATGACCAGGCACCTGCATGCAAAGCATGAACTGCAGTGGAGTAACCACCTTAAAACCAAGGAACTCACTCAGGCTCCCCCTGCTACCTCTTCTGCTGCTGCCGCCTCGGCCTCTTCTGCTGCTGCCGCCTCGGCCTCTTCTGCTGCTGCCGCCTCGGCCTCTTCTGCTGCCGCCGCCTCGGCCTCTTCTGCTGCTGCCGCCTCGGCCTCTTCCTCCGCCTCTGGAGGACCGTTGGCACCTGCCGCCCAGCAAACAGGGGATGTACCACCAACACCACCACCACCTCCGTCACCAAGCGTCTCAACCATGTCACACGGCAGCGTTCAGCTCTCCATCTCACAAACATTTGAGAGAAAGCGTAAATTCCCACCTAGCCACCCTCGATCCCTGGCCCTGAATGCCAGCATTTCTAAACTACTGGCCTATGAAATGCGGTCATTTAGGCTGGTGGACACAGACAGCTTCAAACAGCTCATGTCGCTTGCTGTCCCACAGTATGTTGTTCCCAGCCGCCACTACTTCTCCAAGAGAGCCGTGCCCTCCCTGCACAACCAAGTATCCGATAAAATCAAGTGTGCACTGCGCAACGCCATCTGTGGCAAGGACCACCTAACCACAGATACGTGGACCAGTAAGCACGGCCAGGGACGCTATATCTCCCTAACTGCACACTGGGTAAATGTAGTGGCAGCTGGGCCCCAGGCGGAGAGCTGTTTGGCGCACGTCCTTCCGCCGCCAAGGATCGCAGGGCAACATTCTTTGCCTCCTGTTGCCACCTCCTCCTTCTCGGCTTCCTCCTCCTCTTCTTCCACCTGCTCATCCAGTCAGCCACACACCTTCACCACCAACTTCAGCACAGCCCGGGGTAAACGTCAGCAGGCCATTCTGAAACTCATATGTTTGGGGGACAGGCCCCACACCGCACAGGAGTTGTGGCGGGGTATAGAACAACAGACCGACGAGTGGTTGCTGCCGGTGAGCCTCAAGCCCGGCCTGGTGGTGTGTGATAATGGGCGAAATCTCGTTGCAGCTCTGGGACTAGCCAATTTGACGCACATCCCTTGCTTGGCGCATGTGCTGAATTTGGTGGTGCAGAAGTTCATTCACAACTACCCCGACATGTCAGAGCTGCTGCATAAAGTGCGGGCCGTCTGTTCGCGCTTCCGGCGTTCACATCCTGCTGCTGCTCGCCTGTCTGCGCTACAGCGTAACTTCGGCCTTCCCGCTCACCGCCTCATATGCGACGTGCCCACCAGGTGGAACTCCACCTTGCACATGCTGGACAGACTGTGCGAGCAGCAGCAGGCCATAGTGGAGTTTCAGCTGCAGCACGCACGGGTCAGTCGCACTACAGAACAGCACCACTTCACCACCAATGACTGGGCCTCCATGCGAGACCTGTGTGCCCTGTTGCGCTGTTTCGAGTTCTCCACCAACATGGCCAGTGGCGATGACGCCCTTATCAGCGTTACAATACCACTTCTATGTCTCCTTGAGAAAACACTTAGGGCGATGATGGAAGAGGAGGTGGCCCAGGAGGAGGAGGAGGAGGAAGAGGGGTCATTTTTAGCACTTTCAGGCCAGTCTCTTCGAAGTGACTCAGAGGGAGGTTTTTGGCAACAGCAGAGGCCAGGTACAAATGTGGCCAGACAGGGCCCACTACTGGAGGACGAGGAGGACGAGGATGAGGAGGAGGTGGAGGAGGATGAGGATGAAGCATGGTCACAGCGGGGTGGCACCCAACGCAGCTCGGGCCCATCACTGGTGTGTGGCTGGGGGGAAAGGCAGGACGATGACGATACGCCTCCCACAGAGGACAGCTTGTCCTTACCCCTGGGCAGCCTGGCACACATGAGCGACTACATGCTGCAGTGCCTGCGCAACGACAGCAGAGTTGCCCACATTTTAACCTGTGCGGACTACTGGGTTGCCACCCTGCTGGATCCACGCTACAAAGACAATGTGCCCACCTTACTTCCTGCACTGGAGCGTGATAGGAAGATGCACGAGTACAAGCGCACGTTGGTAGACGCGCTACTGAGAGCATTCCCAAATGTCACAGGGGAACAAGTGGAAGCCCAAGGCCAAGGCAGAGGAGGAGCAAGAGGTCGCCAAGGCAGCTGTGTCACGGCCAGCTCCTCTGAGGGCAGGGTTAGCATGGCAGAGATGTGGAAAAGTTTTGTCAACACGCCACAGCTAACTGCACCACCACCTGATACGCAACGTGTTAGCAGGAGGCAACATTTCACTAACATGGTGGAACAGTACGTGTGCACACCCCTCCACGTACTGACTGATGGTTCGGCCCCATTCAACTTCTGGGTCTCTAAATTGTCCACGTGGCCAGAGCTAGCCTTTTATGCCTTGGAGGTGCTGGCCTGCCCGGCGGCCAGCGTTTTGTCTGAACGTGTATTCAGCACGGCAGGGGGCGTCATTACAGACAAACGCAGCCGCCTGTCTACAGCCAATGTGGACAAGCTGACGTTCATAAAAATGAACCAGGCATGGATCCCACAGGACCTGTCCGTCCCTTGTCCAGATTAGACATTAACTACCTCCCCTTAACCATATATTATTGGACTCCAGGGCACTTCCTCATTCAATCCTATTTTTATTTTCATTTTACCATTATATTGCGAGGCTACCCAAAGTTGAATGAACCTCTCCTCTGCCTGTGTGCTAGGCCTAAATATATGCCAATGGACTGTTGCAGTGGTGGCTGACATGAAGCCTGATTCTCTGCTATGACATGCAGACTGATTCTCTGCTGACATGAAGCCAGATCCTCTGTTACGGGACCTCTCTCCTCTGCCTGGGTGCCGGGGCCTAAATATATGCCAATGGACTGTTGCAGTGGTGGCTGACATGAAGCCTGATTCTCTGCTATGACATGCAGACTAATTCTCTGCTGACATGAAGCCAGATTGTCTGTTACGGGACCTCTCTCCTCTGCCTGGGTGCCGGGGCCTAAATATCTGACAATGGACTGTTCCAATGTTGGGTGACATGAAGCCTGATTCTCTGCTATGACATGCAGAATGATTCTCTGCTGACATGAAGCCAGATTCTCTGTTACGGGACCTCTCTCCTCTGCCTGGGTGCTGGGCCTAAATATCTGACAATGGACTGTTGCAGTGGTGGCTGACGTGAAGCCTCATTCTCTGCTATGACATGCAGACTGATTCTCTGCTGACATGAAGCCAGATTCTCTGTTACGGGACCTCTCTCCTCTGCCTGTGTGCTGGGCCTAAATATATTCCAATGGACTGTTCCAGTGTTGGGTGACGTGAAGCCTCATTCTCTGCTATGACATGAAGACTGATTCTCTGCTGACATGAAGCCAGATTCTCTGTTACGGGACCTCTCTCCTCTGCCTGGGTGCTGGGCCTAAATATCTGACAATAGACTGTTGCAGTAGTGGGTGACGTGAAGCCTGATTCTCTGCTATGACATGAAGACTGATTCTCTGCTGACATAAAGCCAGATTGTCTGTTACGGGACCTCTCTCCTCTGCCTGGGTGCTGGGCCTAAATATATGCCAATGGACTGTTGCAGTGGTGGCTGACGTGAAGCCTGATTCTCTGCTATGACATGCAGACTAATTCTCTGCTGACATGAAGCCAGATTGTCTGTTACGGGACCTCTCTCCTCTGCCTGTGTGTGTGCTGGGCCTAAATATCTGACAATGGACTGTTGCAGTGGTGGGTGACGTGAAGCCTCATTCTCTGCTATGACATGCAGACTGATTCTCTGCTGACATGAAGCCAGATTCTCTGTTACGGGACCTCTCTCCTCTGCCTGGGTGCTGGGCCTAAATATATGCCAATGGACTGTTGCAGTGGTGGGTGACGTGAAGCCTGATTTTCTGCTATGACATGCAGACTGATTCTCTGCTGACATGAAGCCAGATCCTCTGTTACGGGACCTCTCTCCTCTGCCTGGGTGCTGGGCCTAAATATATGCCAATGGACTGTTGCAGTGGTGGCTGACGTGAAGCCTGATTCTCTGCTATGACATGCAGACTGATTCTCTGCTGACATGAAGCCAGATTCTCTGTTACGGGACCTCTCTCCTCTGCCTGGGTGCTGGGCCTAAATATCTGAGAATGGACTGTTCCAGTGGTGGGTGACGGGAAGCCAGATTCTCTGCTATGGAACCTCTCTCCAATTGATTTTGGTTAATTTTTATTTATTTAATTTTTATTTTAATTCATTTCCCTATCCACATTTGTTTGCAGGGGATTTACCTACATGTTGCTGCCTTTTGCAGCCCTCTAGCCCTTTCCTGGGCTGTTTTACAGCCGTTTTAGTGCCGAAAAGTTCGGGTCCCCATTGACTTCAATGGGGTTCGGGACGAAGTTCGGATCGGGTTCGGATCCCGAACCCGAACGTTTTCGGGAAGTTCGGCCGAACTTCTCGAACCCGAACATCCAGGTGTTCGCTCAACTCTAGTAATGAGAGGCTAAAAATATGTTGAAAGAATACTTAGAGAGACCGGAGAATGTGTTGGCGGTATGTAGCCCTGCTACCAAGGATCCTGACAACCTCCCCTTACCTGACCTCTTAGAGAAGGGGTCACCCACCGATTTCCTTAGCCAGGTTCAGTTAGTGGACAAACTCACTCCCACTGAGAGGGAACAGTTGCACAACCTATTACAGGCTGAGAGCCTTACTTTTTCCCAAGAGCCTGGGTACGCCACTCTTACAACTCAGAGTAGAAACCCCGGGACAAGCCCCACTCCAAATGCCCCCTTTCCGCATCCCTGAAGCAGTCAGCGAGGGGATGCGGAAGGAGATTCATGAGCTGCTGAGGTTAGGGGTAATTGAACCCTCAGACAGCCCCTGGGCATCTCCTGTAGTATTAGTGCCTAAGACAGATGGTACCACCGGATTCTGTTTGGACTACCGCAAGTTAAATGACAGGACGGTGACTGATGCCTACCCTATGCCCCGAGTAGAGGAGCTGTTGCATCGCATAGCCAGGGGACACTATCTAACCACCATTGACCTCTGTAAGGGTTATTGGCAAATTCCCCTGGCCAAGAAAGCGATCCCCAAGTCGGCCTTTGTCGCCCCGTTTGGTGTATACCAGTTTAAGGTCGTGCCATTTGGGATGAAAAATGCCCCAGCCATGTTCCAACGCTTGGTGGATAGGCTCCTTGATGGCTTCCAGGATTTCGCTTGTGCGTACCTGGATGACATAGCGATATATAGTGAGTCCTGGGAGGAACACTTAGCTCATGTAGGAACGGTGCTGGATCAGATTTGGGCCGCTGGCCTGACTCTGAAACCAGTCAAATGCCAGTTTGGGATAGCTGAGGTCCAGTACCTAGGACACGGGGTGGGGTGTGGGAAACAGCGACCTGAGCCTTCTAAGATTGAGGCTGTCGCTAACTGGCCCACACCTCGCACCAAGACCCAAGTACTGGCTTTCCTGGGTACAACCGGTATTACAGACACTTCATACCAGACTATAGCGCCATTGCCAAACCCCTGACTGAAAATTTACCCCGATAGGTCCTGTGGTCTCCAAACTGTGAAATTGCATTCCAAGCCCTTAAGAATGCATTAGTTAATGCGCCCATCTTGGCTGCCTAAGTCCCTAACAAACGCTTTATTGTCCATACAGATGTTTTAATGTTCGGACTGGGGGCAGTTCTGAGCCAGGTGTGAGAAGATAGAGGAGAGCACCCTGTTGCCTACCTTAGTAGAAAGCTTCTTCCCCGAGAGGTCAGCTAGGCGGAGGTGGAGAAAGAGTGCTTAGCTCTGGTGGGCCTTAAAGAAATTGACTCCATATTTATATGGACAGGAGTTCACACTTGTTACAGACCATAACCCACTTGTATGGCTAAACCGTGTTGCAGGGGACAATGGCCGGCTACTGAGATGGAGTCTGGCACTCCAACCCTACAACTTTACCATCCAATACCGGCCCAGAAAACAGAATAGCAACGCAGATGGATTATCCCGGCAGACTGACCTCAACCCCGCATAACAGAGACTGGAGAGCCCCAAGTTGCCCTGAAAAGTGGTCAAACCGGGTCTGCCAGTGTGTTCCACCGAGAGAGAGCCATGTAACAGAAGCCCTCTGTTTGTTTGTTGTAATATTGTGGATTTTGGGGTACTTTTAATGTATAAAAAGAAAATGTGGTTTTCCTGTCTGGAGATGATTAGGTTACTACAGTGTCTAACCTGATTATCTCCCAGGCAGAGGGGAGACATTGTGTGGGACTGTCCTGGATTGTGTGATTATTTCCATTGATCTGTGTGGTTGTCACGCAGTTCTCAATCAGGTCCACGGGGGAGGACCCCTTCCATGGAGACTTGTATATAAGGCCAAGGGTGGCACCAATAAAGGTTGTTCTTCTTACCCTCAATTCGCAGCCTCGTCTCGTGTTGTAGGAAACAGCTATATCACTACTAGCTCTTGTAAGAGCTGAACAGCTACTGGAAATCACAACTCGGCTTGGAAGTCTCGGGAGCAGCTCTACAGCGCCACGCTGACCAGGCGAGATGGACCTTGCCAACGGTTGATAGTGTTACAGAGACTAAGTACCTGGGGTATGTCATAGGGCGCGGAGTCATCAAACCCCAAGTGAACAAAATAGAGACGATACAGAATTGGCCCCGACCTGTCACCACTAGGCAAAGGTTGGCTATTACATGAGGTTTGTTCCCTACTTTGCTGCTCTTGCCGTGCCCTTGACAGGTCTCTTGAAGGGACACAAGTTTATGATGGTTTGCTGGGATGATCGGGCGGAAGAGGCTTTCTCCGCTTTGAAGTCGGTCATGTGCGGGTCCCCGGTTTTGGTGACGCCCGACTTCAAAGGGGAGTTTATAGTACAGACCGATGCCTCTGAAGTAGGCCTTGGTGCTGTACTGTCTCAGGAAGTCAATGGAGAGGAGCATCCCGTTGTCTTCCTCAGCCGAAAGCTTACCACAGCCGGTACAGTATAGTGGAGAGAAAGTGCTTGGCTATCAAGTGGGCACTAGAATCTCTCCGCTATTCTTTATTGGTGAGATAATTCCGCCTGGTCACTGAACACTCTCAAGTGGATGAGCCAGGCCAAGGACCGAAATGCCCGGGTCACCCGATGGTTTCTCTCCCTACAAAACTTTAAGTTTTTGGTGGAACACAGTGCAGGCTGGTTACAGGGAAACGCGGATGCCCTGTCCCGGGTACACTGTCTGGCATTTGTTCACCCCCTCAGGGTTGAACAAAGGGGGGTTATGTGACACAGTGAGAGGTTTCGTCTGGGAAAACAGGTATTTTCCTCCCAGCATGTGCTGCTGGGCTGATTTACAGCCAGGTGAGTTTTTGGCACCACCTGGCTGTCCTTAAATAGGCAGATGGGCTCAGAAGCCATGTTCTGTGTTGGGATCTGAGAGACTTGTGTCTGGATAAAGGCTTGCTACCTGTTTGACGTGAAAACAGGTTGGTGCTACTATGAGCAAGGATTCTTTAAGGCCCCATGCACACGGCCGTTGTTCACAGCCGTGTGCGGGCCGTGGAACCGCGGCCTGGATCCCTCCTGAGAGCAGGAGCGCAAAGCGTCACTGGTTGCTATGACGCCGTGCGCTCTCTGCTGCCGCCGCAATACAGTAATACACTGGTATGATCTATACCAGTGTATTACTGTACTGTGCCGGCAGCAGGGAGCGCATGGCGTCATAGCAACCAGTGACCCCGTGCGCTCCTGCTCTCAGGAGGGATCCAGGCCGCGGTTCCACGGCCCGCACACGGCTGTGAAACACGGCCGTGTGCATGGGGCCTAAGGCAGAATAACCGCATGCTGTGAATTACCACCAACACCACAAGGTGACTTTTTGTTTGCATATGACTGCTTGTTTTGTCACTTGCCTAAAGTGTAAATAAAATACTGAACTATTTCATCCAAAGAACTTGTTGTTGCCTCTATACTGAATCCGCTAATCCTGTCTACCAGAGCAAGTCCCAACACACCCTACTTGTGCTTTCCACAGAGCTGCACCCCCTACATCTCTTCCACACCTGTCTACCATCCTACCCATATTCACATTGCTTTACCCCTAAATCTCCTCCCCTATATCTGTCTACCACCCTACCCGTGCTCTCCACAGTGCTGCACCTCCTACATCTCCTTCTCATCTCTGTCTACCATCCTACCTGTACTCTCCACAGTGCTGCACTCCGCTACATCTTGTCCTCATCTCTGTCTACCATCCTACCCGTGTTCTCCACAGTGCGGCACCCCCTACATCTTTTCTCTCATCTCTGTCTACCATCCTACCTGTACTCTCCACAGTGCTGCACCTCCAACATCTCCTGATCTCTATCTACCATCCTACCCGTACTCTCAACAGTGCTGCACCCCCTACATCTCCTCTCTCATCTCTGTCTACTATCCTACTCGTGTTCTCCACAGAACTACACCTCCTACATCACCTCCCTCATCTGCTTACCATCTCACACGTGCTCTCCACAGTGCTTCACTCACTACATCTCCTCCCTCATCTCTGTCTACTATCAAAACCGTGCTCTCCACAGTGCTGCACCCCCTACATCTCCTCATCTCTGTCTACCATCCTACCTGGGCTCTCCACAGTACTGCATCCTCTATATCTATTCCCTCATCTCTGTCTACTATTCTACCCATGCTTTCCACAGTGCTGCACCCTGTCTATTTCCTCCCTCATCTGTGGCTACCATCGTATCCGTTCTCTCCACAGTGCTGCACCTCCTACATCTCCTCCCTCATCTCTGTCTACCATTCAAACCATGATCTCCACAGTGCTGCACCTCCTACATCTCCTCATCTCTGTCTACCATTCTACCTGTGCTCTCCACAGTGCTGCACCCCCTACATCTCCTCCTCATCTCTGTCTACCATCCTACCCGTGCTCTCCACAGTGCTGCACCTCCTACATCTCCTCCCTCATCAGTCTACCATCCTACTTATGCTCTCCACAGTGTTGCACCACCTACATCTCTGTCTACCATCCTACCTATGCTCTCCACAGTGCTGCACCTCCTACATCTCCTCCTTATCTCTGTTTACCATCCTACTCGTGTTCTCCACAATGCTGCACCTCCTACATCTCCTCCCTCATCTATCTACCATTCTACCCGTGCTTTCCCCAGTGCTCCACCCATTACATCTCCTCCCTCATCTGTTTACCATCCTACTCGTGTCCTCCACAGTACTGCACCTCCTACATCACATCTCTCATCTTTGTCTACCATCCTACCCATGCTCTTCACAGTGCTGCACCCCCTATATCTCCTCATCTCTGTCTACCATCCTACCTGTGCTCTCCACAGTGCTTCACCTCCTACATCTGCTCCCTCATCTTTGTCTACCATCCTACCCATGCTCTTCACAGTGCTGCACTCCCTATATCTCCTCATCTCTGTCTACCATCCTATCTGTGCTCTCCACAGTGCTGCATCCACTACACCTTCACCTCATCTCTGTGTTCCATACTACCTGTGCTCTCCACAGTGCTGCACCCCCTACATCACCTCCCTCATCTGTCTACCATCTTACCCGTGCTCTCCACAGTGCTGCACCTCCTACATCTCCGTCTACCATCCTACCTGTGCTCTCCACAGTGCTGCCTGCACCCCCTACATCTCCTCATCTCTGTCTACCATCCTACCTGTGTTCTCCACAGTGCTGCACCCTCTATATCTATTCCGTCATCTGTCTGCCATCCTAATTGCGCTGTCCACAGTGCTGCACCTCCTACATCTACCCCCTCCTCTGTTTACTATCCTACCCATGCTCTCCACAGTGCTGCACTTCCTACATATCATCCCTCATCTGTCTACCATCCTACTCATGTTCTCAACAGTGCTTCACCCCTACATCTATTCCCTCATCTGTCTATCATCCTACCCGTGCTCTACACAGTGCTGCACCTTCTACATCTCATCCTTCATTTATCTACCATCCTACATGTGCTCTCCACTGTGCTTCACCTCCTACATCTCCTCCTTCATCTCTGTCTACCATCCTACCCATGCAATCCACAGTGTTGCACCACCTACATCTCTGTCTACCATCCTACTCGTGTTCTCCACAGTGCTGCACCTCCTACATCTCCTCCCTCCTCTATCTACCATCCTTCATGTGCTCTCCACAGTGCTTCACCCTCTACATCTCCTCCCTCATCTTTGTCTACCATCCTACCTGTGCTGTACACAGTGCTGCACCTCCTACATCTCCTCCCTCATCTCTGTCTACCATCCTACCCATGCTCTCCACAGTGCTGCACCCCCTACATCTCCTCCCTCATCTCTGTCTACCATCCTACCCATGCTCTCCACAGTGCTGCACCGCCTACATCTCTTCTCTCATTTTTGTATACCATCCTACCTGTGCTCTCCACAGTGCTGCACCTTCTACATCTCCTCCTCATCTGTCTTTCATCCTACGTATGCTCTCCAGTGCTGCACCTCCTACATCTTTTCATTCATCTCTGTTTACCATCCTACCTGTGCTCTCCACAGTGCTACACCCCCTACATCTCCTCCCTCATCTGTCTACCACCCTACCCATGCTCTCCACAGTGCTGCAACTTCTACATCTCCTCCTCATCTCCGTCTACCATCCTACCTGTGCTCTCCAGTGCTGCACCTCCTACAACTACCCCCTCATCTGTCTACCATCCTACTCATGTTTTCCACAGTGCTGCACCTCCTACATCTCCTCCCTCATCTATCTACCATCCTTCACGTGCTCTCCAGTGCTTCACCCTCTACATCTCCTCTCTTATCTTTGTCTACTATTCTACCCGTGCTTTCCACAATGCTGCACCCCGTACATCTCCTCCCTCACCTTTGTCTACCATCCTACCCGTGCTCTGCACAGTGCTTGTAGCTGGCCAGCTAGGTCCTGTCCTAGGTTGCTAGTATAGCTTATATGTATACAGCTAAACCTGCCAATAGCCTTAATACAGTTCCTATGAATATGTGTTAGGGACAAAAGCAGAGTTATTTGCTGTGACATCGTGTTTTGGATGTCATATAACTGTTATATTTTGTGTTCACAGAAGCAGAAAAAGATAATATGCCTTTAAGATTCATTTTGTAGTGTAAGGTAAGCTCAGTGACGCAGTAGAAACAGCAGAAAGCATTGTGTTAATCTTTTGTTGCTGGGCAGAAGTCTTAACCAATCACAGCCAGCTTCTCACACAGCAAACGTTTTCACCAATCACAGCCAGCCTCACACACAGCCTGTCTGGGAATTCCCCTAGCAGGAGCTGCTAGAATCATTATTCACCAGAGACAGGAGCTGAAGAGACATTCACTCCACTGAGAGCTGTGTTTTTATGGAAGCAAAGAGGCCAAAATAGGTTTATAATACAGTTATGACATGTTCCTATTGTTAATAGAGCTGTATACTGAACTGGTTATATGTGTTTGTTCACTTGCAGTTCCACAAATTGCAAACTACAAATAGCATACAAATAGCAATCCATACAAATTGCATACAGAACAGTAGAACTATCGGCCAAATCTTAGATATACCTCTCAGAGAGATTATAAAGTGCTTAAATAACTTAAAGTGAAAGTACAGATACTGAAGAGAGAAATATATCCACCATTGTATGTTGAATGACAAGATTGAACAGTTAAACCACCAGCTTAATCATACCGCCATTTTGTGATATCTTTTCAACACGTGTTATGTACATGGACTATCTGCTGCGGAGGGGCAGTGCTATATGAAGAAAAGTTGAAGTTAATAAAGAAGTTATTTCAAGCATTTGGTGTGCTCTTTAAACCTACTGTTTCCATAGAATGGAGCTAGAGGAATTACAGAGTAATAGAAAGTCTGGTTAGACTAAAAAGTCAGAGATATCAAAATTCTTCTAATGCCACAGCGCAAGAGGCACTTCATAGCGCTGCGCCTGCCACAGTGCTGCACCGACTACATCTCATCTCTGTGTTTCATCCTACCTGTGCTCTCCACAGTGCTGCACCGACTACATCTCATCTCTGTGTTATATCCTACCTGTGCTCTCCACAGTGCTGCACCGACTACATCTCATCTCTGTGTTTCATACTACCTGTGCTCTCCACAGTGCTGCATCACCTACATCTCCTCCCTCATCTCTATCTACCATCCTATCCATGCCCTACACCACCTACCTCATCTCTGTCTACCACCCTTCCCGTGCTCTCCACAGTGCTACACCTCCTACATGTCCTCCTTATCTCCGTCAACCACCCTACCCATTGTGTTAAGATGGCTGGACCAATGTACAAATAGGCACTTGTCATCTTCTGTGTTACCCATCTCCTCAAAGACTGTAAGCTCTCGCCATCATCATTATGACTAGTTTGAGAGAGTCCAATTTTGTTCAGTTTCCTGTTACAGCAGCTATCACAAGGAGCTGGAGACAGAACATGGGATCCTTCATGGCCTAGTTCTCCAGGCACAGTATGGTGGTGCAATTTGGAATCTTGATAATTTCTGCAGTTTATGGCGGTATTCATTGAACTGTACAGAAGTATTTGGCGTATCTATGTGTCTGCAGTCAGGGGGATTGTCAGGACAGTGGTGACATGGGCTGTGTTAGAATGGACCTTCCTAGTGTCAGCTATCTGGGGGGATGCGGACCACAATGATGAGACCTGCAGACTGAGCCTTCATATCAAGTTCATTTTATTCTGCGGTGAGAGAAATATCTGGTAGGGGTCAATCACTGAGCACGACACAGGATGGGACACAGCGAGTACAGGGGACACTTACAGCATTCATATACACAGTCACCGGAAACTTGACCATTTTAGACTTTTAAATAGAATTTTATGTTTTATATATAGAACTTTCCCATTATCTTCCTCTACCCCCCCCCCCCCCAAACAACTCAAAAGTGAGAGTCGCTCCCAGGAGTCGACATCCTGGAAGATGACAGGACCTTCCGGGGTGTCGCTCGGAGGCCTCTGTCAGCCATGATGCTGCATCCTCTCTGTCTACAGGAATATAATATCCACTCTCTATATAAAAGCGTTAGCATGGCGGATGGACCAGAGGGCGTGGCCCCACAGCGCCAGCTGCTTCATGCCTTGCCATTTTTCCATTACTTTCTAACACAGGGTCATTTACACGCTGTACAGATATATATATACAGTGTGGCCGGAGGACGAGCCAGCGACAACATTAACTGCAACTATCACCGCACATATCATCTGCACCCTAATAACCTCTGGAGGAGGGGGACCCCACAGACCTGTATGGGTCATAGACCGACCTCTCAATAATGCCCTATAATAATCTACATTCATCGCAGGAAGAGCGGTGACGTGTCACGTGACCAGCGGACAGCCTCTTCCCTGGAGACAACCTCTGGGGGCATGATGGGAATGATCTCTCTGTGCTTTCTTACTACTCCCAGCATCCAACGCTCTTCCTCACCATTGCTCAGCCCTTCCAGGGTGAATGCAGTGACTGGGCCCATATGGGGTCTCCAGATATGAACCTGCTCGTTATACAGACCCTGCAGATCCACTCAGCTTCCTTCACACTCTTTAGACCTTTTATTCATTAGTCTTTGTTCTTGGACCACCGTCAATTCCAAGTGCAAATGGAGGATTCTAAACTAGGGCCACACGGGGAGATACGGGGGGCAAGAATCTGCAGTCATTAGAAATGAGATGAAAGCGTGCACAGTACAGAGTAGCAAGCCATGCATCAGAAGAAGACACGAGTCGCACAGGCTATATGGCTACGAGCCTTTGGCAAAATCCTTATTGGAGTCAAACATGCCACTAACATCATACACACGGGTAGAAACATATCAATCCAGGGTCACGGATCCAAAGAAACCATCTACATAATAACATTGAAATGCAGATAAATATGGAGACGGCATCGCCCAGCCCCCCCAGCCCTCCCCCCAGACCAATTGCATAGACAATTAGACATGATCATTGAATGAATGGAAGCGCCAATGGACAGAGCAGTGTCAGCTCTGAGCATGCTCAACAGGACAGGGAGCGCTTTACAGTACGCATACACAGGCGCAACATTACAATACTGGAGCAGTTCTGGATGGGGATGACTTGTTCCATAAGGGCGCATGCAGCAGAAGGACAGGCTCTCGGGGTGTGAAGACCGTCTCTCTGAGCATGCCCGCTGGAGATGGCTTAGGAAGTGCACAGTTTATTCGTCTTTAGAAGAGAGAGACAGGAGGACACGCTCCCGCCATCTTGTGCTCTTTGTCTGCTCTCTATTGCTTCTGGAGAAACCCAATTTTCAAAACCAATCACAAAGGAGCAAAATCATAAGAACGAAGCGCAATAAATACAAAAGCGAAATAAATACGAGGTATATGACAAAACCAAACCGAGATGTTAAGGCCGATGAACCCAACACAAGAAACACCACAGATGTGGAGTCGCCATTGGGATGGCTAATTGATGGCTTACTGATCAGTGACAGGTATGTCTGGCTGCCATTTATTATTGTAGGCGGCGGCCATGCAGCACACTGCCTCTCAGAGTCCTATGGCCTCATGCTTGAGTAGCTGAACAGTGACCGGTCCTCACGTCTCCTCTTGGATTTGGTATTTAATGGCCCCCTCCCCCGACAGAGCGGGAGCACAGGACGCCGCGCCTCAGAGATGGAATGGTGTCAGAATGTGGAGCTTGTCACTCCAAGCCCTAGAATCAAAGCTCGTTGGTGAAGATCTCAGGAAGATATGTGAAGAAATAATGAGAGCAAAGACAGAACTCTGAGTCTAAGATCTAGGAGAGAGAATAGAGGAGTCCACCCCGGCTGAGGAGTCCTGGCACTGGGTGCCCCTATCACTGCTCTCCGGGGGTTGTTCCTTATGGCCATGTATTTCATCCATGCTCTTTCGGAGGTTTCCATCTTGTTCTCACATGTGGTCACCTCTCCCAGCAGCTCAGTGATGCAGACGTCTACATCTCCTGCAAAAGACTGAGAGAAAACAAATGGTTAATTGTGAACATCAAAAATTACATTGAGAAATAAAGCTTCTGAGAGGACAGAACCCATGAACCCACAACAAACAGGAACGGTCCTGGATTTGGTCCGAATCAATACTTCTCCATGTGCTTAGAAAGAGAACCTAAAGATTCTGGTGTGGACATGACAGCCCCTCAAAATGTGACTTATGGGAAAAAGGACACTGGATCACGGGAAATAAAGGACACTGGATCACGGGAAATAAAGGACACTGGATCACGGGAAAAAAAGGACACTGGATCACGGGAAATAGAGAACACTGGATCACAGGATATAGAGAACACTGGATCACGGGAAATAAAGGACACTGGATCACGGGAAAAAAAGGACACTGGATCACGGGAAATAGAGAACACTGGATCACAGGATATAGAGAACACTGGATCACGGGAAATAAAGGACACTGGATCACGGGAAATAAAGGACACTGGATCACGGGAAATAAAGGACACTGGATCACAGAATATAGAGAACACTGGATCACAGGATATAGAGAACACTGGATCACAGAATATAGAGGACACTGGATCACAGAATATAGAGGACACTGGATCACAGGATATAGAGAACACTGGATCACGGGAAATAAAGGACACTGGATCACAGGAAATAAAGGACACTGGATCACAGAATATAGAGAACACTGGATCACAGGATATAGAGAACACTGGATCACAGGATATAGAGAACACTGGATCACGGGAAATAAAGGACACTGGATCACAGAATATAGAGAACACTGGATCACGGGATATAGAGAACACTGGATCACGGGATATAGAGAACACTGGATCACAGGATATAGACAACACTGGATCACGGGATATAGAGAACACTGGATCACAGGATATAGACAACACTGGATCACGGGATATAGAGAACACTGGATCACGGGATATAGAGAACACTGGATCACAGGATATAGTGAACACTGGATCACAGGATACAAAGGACACTAGATCGCCGGATTTACAGGACACTGGATCACGGGATATAGAGAACACTGGATCACGGGATATAGAGAACACTGGATCACGGGATATAGTGAACACTGGATCACGGGATATAGAGAACACTGGATCACGGGATATAGTGAACACTGGATCACAGGATACAAAGGACACTAGATCGCCGGATTTACAGGACACTGGATCACGGGATATAGAGAACACTGGATCACAGGATATAGAGAACACTGGATCACGGGAAATAAAGGACACTGGATCACAGAATATAGAGAACACTGGATCACAGGATATAGAGAACACTGGATCACGGGATATAGAGAACACTGGATCACAGGATATAGAGAACACTGGATCACGGGATATAGAGAACACTGGATCACGGGATATAGAGAACACTGGATCACGGGATATAGAGAACACTGGATCACAGGATATAGAGAACACTGGATCACGGGATATAGAGAACACTGGATCACAGGATATAGACAACACTGGATCACGGGATATAGAGAACACTGGATCACGGGATATAGAGAACACTGGATCACAGGATATAGAGAACACTGGATCACAGGATAGAAAGGACACTAGATCGCCGGATTTACAGGACACTGGATCACGGGATATAGAGAACACTGGATCACGGGATATAGAGAACACTGGATCACGGGATATAGTGAACACTGGATCACGGGATATAGAGAACACTGGATCACGGGATATAGTGAACACTGGATCACAGGATACAAAGGACACTAGATCGCCGGATTTACAGGACACTGGATCACGGGATATAGAGAACACTGGATCACAGGATATAGAGAACACTGGATCACGGGATATAGAGAACACTGGATCACGGGATATAGAGAACACTGGATCACAGGATATAGAGAACACTGGATCACGGGAAATAAAGGACACTGGATCACAGAATATAGAGAACACTGGATCACGGGAAATAAAGGACACTGGATCACGGGAAATAAAGGACACTGGATCACAGAATATAGAGAACACTGGATCACAGGATATAGAGAACACTGGATCACAGGATATAGAGAACACTGGATCACGGGATATAGAGAACACTGGATCACGGGATATAGAGAACACTGGATCACAGGATATAGTGAACACTGGATCACAGGATACAAAGGACACTAGATCGCCGGATTTACAGGACACTGGATCACGGGATATAGAGAACACTGGATCACAGGATATAGAGAACACTGGATCACAGGATATAGAGAACACTGGATCACGGGATATAGAGAACACTGGGTCACAGGATATAGAGAACACTGGATCACGGGATATAGAGAACACTGGATCACAGGATACAAAGGACACTAGATAGCCGGATTTACAGGACACTGGATCACGGGATATAGAGAACACTGGATCACAGGATATAAAGGACACTAGATTGACGGATTTACAGGACACTGGATCACGACATATAGAGAACACTAGATCACAGGATATAGAGGACACTGGATCACAGGATATAGACAACACTGGGTCACAGGATATAGAGAACACTGGATCACAGGATACAAAGGACACTGGATCACAGGATATAGAGAACACTGGATCACAGGATATAGAGAACACTGGATCACAGGATATAGAGAACACTGGATCACAGGATATAGAGAACATTGGATCACAGGATATAGCGAACACTGGATCACAGGATATAGAGAACACTGGATCACAGGATATAGAGAACACTGGATCACAGAATATAGAGAACACTGGATCACAGGATATAGAAAACACTGGATGACAGGATATAGAGAACACTGGATCACAGGATATAGAGAACATTGGATCACAGGATATAGCGAACACTGGATCACAGGATATAGAGAACACTGGATCACAGGATATAGAGAACACTGGATCACAGGATATAGAGGACAATGGATCACAGGATATAGAGGACAATGGATCACAGGATATAGAGAACACTGGATCACAGGATATAGACAACACTGGATCACGGGATATAGACAACACTGGATCACGGGATATAGACAACACTGGATCACGGGATTTAGAGAACACTGGATCACAGGATACAAAGGACACTAGATCGCCGGATTTACAGGACACTGGATCATGGGATATAGAGAACACTGGATTACAGGATATTAAGGACACTAGATTGTCGGATTTACAGGACACTGGATCACGAGATATAGAGAACACTAGATCACAGGATATAGAAGACACTGGATCACAGGATATAGACAACACTGGGTCACAGGATATGGAGAACACTGGATCACAGGATATAGAGAACACTGGATCACAGTATATAAAGGACACTAGATCGCCGGATTTACAGGACACTGGATCACATGATATAGAGAACACTGGATCACGGGATATACAGGACACTAGATCACGGGATATAGTGAACCCTAGATCATGGAATATACAGGACACTAGATCACGGGATATACAGGACACTGGATCAAAGGATACACAGGGCACTGGATTACTGGATATACAGGGCACTGGATCACAGCATATGGAGGACACTGGATTACAGGATATGGAGGACACTGGATCACAAGATGTACAGGACACTGGATCACAGGATGTACAGGACACTGGATTACAGGGTATGGGGGACACTGGATCAGGGGATATACATGTGGCGGAAATAACCTCGCCACTGGGTTTTGGAGGGGCCTGATTGCCAGCCTTTAGGCCCAGGATTATGGCCCATATACTAAAACTTTGAAGGAGAAGGTGGACCGGCCGCACAGCCTAAATCTGTGGAACTGTTTTGGGCAGGAAAGCCATGCTTGCGGTCGGTCAAATGTGACTTTCATGGAATTCGGGAACCCCTGCTCGGATCTGGGTGATTTCTGGATATGTTGTTCGCCCAGATGAGAGCTATCCAGGGATGTATAATTTCTGGGGATATGTGGGGCTTTGGGATGTTTTCTGTGTTTTGGGGGAAAATTTGTGTTTTCTGCCTGTGGGTGATTAAGTTAGCCCATTGTGTTTGGTAATTGTATCACAGGCAGAGCCCATTGTGTTTGTTAATTGTATCACAGGCAGAGGGGGGGGGGGTTGTGTACAATTGCTGGGAGTGTTTCCATACTCTAAATGCATGTGATTGGCAAATGTAAAAACTGTCTCAGTCTTCCACAAGGTCCGTAGGGTAGTGTCCCTTTCTGGAAGACCTGCATAAAAGGCTGACATGTAGCCCCATTATAGAGTTCCTGTTTTACCCTCAACATAGAGCCTTGTATCATGTGTGTGTGGAAAAGGCTGCATCTACATTGGGGAATGCTATACGCTGTATACTCCCCTGGCTATAATCCCTGAGCTCTTTTAAGAGTTTGTTCCTGCATCGCTCTCTGAAGGAAGAGCGGTTCACCCATTGGAACCTGAAGCCTTGTCGTAGGTCCAGGGTGGGTAGGAGACGGCGAGATCCCAATCCCAACCAAGCTGTGGCGGTTCGTGGGGTCGGCAGTGCTTACGGTGTCAAGTGGAGCCCTCGGGAAGCACTACGAGCATCTATCAACAAAGGTAATCGTTCATGCCCCCAGAGGACCAGAAGGGAGACTGCGACACAGGACAGATACAACATATCCCCACAATGCATCATGGTTTCCTCCTCTCTGTTCCGGAGACAACCGAAGGCAATCCAATTATCTCTCAGGACAAAGGGAGATCACCAATACACATGTGGAGACAACAGGACAGACATCACCACCCAAACACACAATGGCACACCCCCACAGCAAACACAGACATTTAACATATCCCCAGATAGCTCAAGTCTGAGTGCATATCATTAGGTGAATGGCACTCAGAATACACGAATACAATGATATTAGCTATCTGGGTGCCCTCACATAACATACAATTTAACCGAACGCATAATAAGCTGTGCGGCCGGTCTGTCTTCTCCTTTAAAGTTACAATGGGCCATAATCCTGAGGCAAGAGGCTTTTAAACAGCCCTCTCCAAAACCCAGTGGCGAGGTTGGTTTCGCCACAGCCGGCTGCCCAGCATCCATGATTCCATGCTGCTGTCGCCAGGGGCTCTGTACGAGTACTAGCGTTGCCCTAATTACAAATCCACAAACAGTGTCTCCTAGTGCTTTCTGAGGGCTCCAAGCACTTCGCTCGACACAGTAAGCACTGCCGACCCCATGAACCGCCGTAGGTCGTCTTCTACCCACCCTGGACCTACGTCAAGGTTTCGAGGTTCTAGTGGGTGACCCTCTTTTCTTTCAGAGAGCGATGCAGGAACAAGCTCTTATATGAGCTAGGGATTATACTCTGGAGAGTATAATGATTATAGCAATCCCCAGAGTGTAGTTCTCCAATCCCCCAAACGTAATCCCAGACTTCATGAAGGGTAGAACAGGACACTTTAATAAGGCTACATGCCAGCCTTTTATGCCGGTCTTCCAGCAAGGGACACTCCACATGGGGACCTTGTGAAAGACTGAGACAATCACAATCACATGCAGTTACAGGCAGAAAACACATACATGTGATACAATTAATCAACACAATGGGATAACGTAATCACTCACAGGCAGACAACACCCACCTGTGATACAATTAACCAATACAATGGGATAACGTAATCACTCACAGGCAGAAACTACTTGTGAGGAATATGGATTAATATTTACTGTCAGCCATGTCCCCACACCAGCCATCAGCTGAAAGGTAGCGAGCTCCACAGGGGGGCCCTGCTTCAAAGCGAGCAGATGGCAGAAGACCTCTAGCAGTCTACCAGTGTTTACAACTTATCACACTTCCATTTAGCCAGCCAGGAACCCAGCTAATGGAACAGGAAAGACCTATCTGCAGGGGGTCTAGTCCATTCCCCAGTTCAATGGAAATTATCAGACTTTCTGGGGCCGGCAGTTCATAATGAATCGCCCAGCCATCACAGACACAAACTGGATATATATTTGTGTCCCTGTGGCCCGTGGTGGGATGCCAGGGAAGGGAGATATACATATCTCCCCACAGAAGCTAAATAACAGGACCATGCTTGGACTCTTCTTGTAGCCGGAACCCAGGCGGGTCTGTTGGTCCCAGAACCATCTCCCTGTGACCTTCTGGTCTGGAGCTATGAACCCTAAAGGGTTTTATGGGTCATTGAGCTGCCAGGATCAGCAGGGGGGGGGCCCTTTCCAGAGGCGGGAAGAGGAGGGGCAGGCTACAGTTTAAAAGGCTTGTGCCAGCAAGCAGGCATGTCTTTTCTCTGAAGGAGGGTCACATCGGGCATGTGTTTGGAGGGATCTGCAACCTGCTGACATCACTTCCCTCTATGTAAATACAGCTAAGAACTCCTCACAACCCAAAAGGACTCATCCATCTGGTAAACTGACTTTTGCTCTGTTTAATCCTGTTTGTACCATAACACCTGTACTTGTAACCTCAGACCACTGTCTATATTCCTTGTGTGTATAGTTATTTCTAGTGAGCCCTTAAGGCGATTAAATATATCATTTAATCTTGTGCTGTCTTGTATCTCGATCACAAATCCCCATGTCTGTTTCGGCCTAGTAATACATGACTGCAGGTTGGTTTCTTACCCTATATAATCCCGTTAGCGGATCGGGCTGTTTCACTGGGGCGGTGAAAAGGCTCACCCAGCTTGTTGCCTCTCTTTGCCAGTGTGGACAGGAGGAGTCTGTGAAAACTGTACCAAGACCTTACCCGCTTCTCCAGGAGGGCGTAACGTCACGCCTTGGTAACCACTGACATTACGTCCTCGTGAGCTCGACATAGTTGACGTCCAGTGTCATTTGGGACACGAGGGTTAAAGTATTCGTCACATATTGGTGGCAGCAAAGTGGGATCGAGATACTAGTGTGTATGTGGGACCCATACTCCCAGACACTAAAGACTACCAGCAGTAGCATTTGCCGCTGGAGTCTTAAGATCAGCTCAACACTAGACAGTCTAAGTGCAAATACAATAAGGTGTGTGTGTTCATCAGTTTGCAGTCTGTGTCAGTAATCATCAGTTGCAATGATGGCCAGTATCACAAGGAGTAAATCTAAGGAGATGGCCGATGCTATGAATGGTGGCGGGGAGGACGCAGTCCAGATAGGGGGCCCAGAGGAGGTGAAGGGCAACTTTATTCAAGGCAAGGGAGAACACAGCCAAAGCTCCCCAAGGAGCCACTTGCCGGCAGGGAGGCCCGCGGTGGGCCGCACACACATGCCCATACCCCCAGCCAGGCAGGCTCGGCTGCTCTCGAACATGCTGCCCTAGACCATCTCCAGGCTGGAGACCAGGCTTCCTACGAGATCCTCATGGCAGCTGCAGAGCATCGCGAACAAGCAGAGGATGCAGAGCGTCGCGAGCAAGCAGAGGCTGCAGAACGTCTCGAACAGGCAGAGCGTGAGCATCAGCTGTGAGTACTCCAGCTCCAAACCCTCCTCACCCCGATGTGAGTCTCCAGAGATCCGGAGTCCAAAACTGCGGGCGGAGGACTTCACCCTGATGGACAAAGATGGGGACTTGGACACTTTCTTGTTGTCATTTGAGACGGCCTGCCATCAGTACCAGCTACCGGAGGACCAGTGGGTACGATTCCTAACAACAGATCTCAGGGGAAAAGCCCTTGAAATCTTTGGGTACCTGCCCAGCGAGACCATCCTGAGCTATGAGGACATCAAGCAGGCTCTGGTCCGGCAGTACAACTTAACCCCTGAGTCGTACCAGAAAAAGCTCAGAAGTTTGCAGCGAGGTCCTACCCAGAGCTGGGCCGATCACATGCGGGCCTTGCTGAGAGCGGTTGATCAATGGACCACAGGATTGGAGCACACCACCGTCCAGCAGCTGAAGGAGCTTGTAACGGATCTCCTGGCACCCCAACTGGGTACCTCCATTGATGGATGCTCCTAGTGCTTCCCGAGGGCTCCAAAAACACACATATTTCCCAAAACACAGAAAACACCTCAAAACCCCACATATCACTATAATTTAGGATAGCTCTGATCTGGGCGAAAAACATATCCAAAATTCACCCAGATCCGAGCAGGGGTTCCCGAATTCCATGGAAGTCACATTTGGCCGACTGCAAGCATGGCTTTCCTGCCCAAAACAGTTCCACAGATTTAGGCTGTGCGGCCGGATTATCTTCTCCTTCAAAGTTAGTATATGGGCCATAATCCTGAGGAAAGAGGCTGGCAAACAGGCCCTTCCAAAACCCAGTGGCGAAGTTAGTTTAGTCACAGAGCAGTTCTTGTGGAATTGCCCGAAGGACCTCCAGCAGTATCTCCGTGACCGGAAGCCAAAGGGCACCTCTGCAACAGCAGTCCTGGCCGACGAGTACACCAACAACTGGACTTCAGAGGCCTGGAAACCTGTCGGCTGGAGAGGGGGTAAGACACACTCTGCCCCTAGGCCCAAGTGAGCACCATCCACGACTTCACTTTAACGTTGGTGGGGGAACATCGACTTTGTCACCTTTGTAAACAGCCAGGACACTTCAAGGCCATGTGTCCCCAGCAACCGTGTTGTGTGTGGGTGGGGGTGGTGGGAGGTCATTGGACAATTTTCAACCAGTCACCGTGGGCCAGGCCTGGGACTTAGAGACACCAGCGCTGAGATGACTCTGGTACGGCCTGAACTGGTGGCACCCCATGATTTATTGCCCGGAAGATCCCTTACTGTCTCCGGGATTGGAGGAGTAGAACCGTCGCCAAGGTCTATTTGGACTGGGGCGCTGGTCGAGGAGTAAGGGTGCTGGGGGTATCCTCAAATATCCCTGCCAGTGTTTTGCTGGGGACGGACCTGGGGCAGCTTGTGTCTAAGTACGTGGCATGCGCGCATATCACGTCATGACGCACGCACCTCCCCGCGATGGCCCTGATGTTACGAGCGCTCACTTCCCACACACGTGACATGCTCACGTCATCATTGAGCGCCCCGGCCAGATTGCTCACCTCCGGCGCGTGCGTTCACTCCTCAGTACGTCACGCCAGAGCGCCGCCCCGTACCTTAAAAGAGCGCCAAATCCAGAGACAATCTACATCTAGCGCCTGCCTCCTGACCCTGCCTACAGGTATGCTAGTACGCCTAGACACTATACCAATTGAGACCTAGAGAGTATTTTCCATATGTGACCAAGACTTTATTAGTGATATGTAACCCTTTGGACCTGACTTTACCTCCACTATGGCGTCTGTTAAACCATATCTCTCACGGCCAATCAACTGGGCAATAGGATTTTCGTTTTTTAACCCTTCCCTGTGATTCTCACACCCCCTTTTCCATCATATATTCCCTTTTAGAACCCAAACGAAATAAAACCCCCCCCTTTTAAATGTTTTTCCCTTAATGACTATGATCCTACAGAATATCTATTATACTCCAAAACCTGCTGTAATTACATCATATGCACGTTATATATTTCTCTAGAGCCCGCTGAAGAAGGTCGTACAGACCGAAACGTTCGGGAATTATCTGATATGGCACATACTTACTATATGTAAATGAATTGCACTGGATGTACATGAACGATATTCTGTATACTAAGAATTAAAATGTGAAACTTTATTTTGCAAAAACTTTTGGAGTGCCGTGGATTTAACTTATATTGTCTAAACCACTCTCACAGGCACCCACACTGGATCCAAGGTGTGCAGAGTACAAAATTATCTAAGTACGTGGCCGCTGACACCCCGAGGTCCAATCCCTCAGAATGTGATGTCATGTCCACCCCTGTTGATACTGTTAATGTACCTAACATACCTGTTGATGGGGATGTGGGGGATGTAATGTGTGCCTCTCCCCTCAGTGGGGAGGGGGTCATCCAAGCCAGCTGTGCTGAGGCCCCAGGGTGTGGCCAGCAAGCATGCTGGAACCTGTTGTCCTCAGGTGTGGCTACTGAGGGGACAAGCAGGGGGCAGACAGCTGCGGTGGAGGAGGATGCAAATGAGGTCCGGGCTGTCCCAGGAAAAGTAGGGCTCCCAGGTAAAGCCTCAGTGCAGGGTTCCTCCACAAATGGTATGTCAGAGGGCCAGGTTAGTCCGTCTGGACTTGCGACTTGGTCAGAAGCTGAGAGGAAGCAGGCACTACCAGCGGTGGCAGCGGCGCAGTGGGAGTGCTGGGGCCCCTCAGGGGTGTGATGGCTTTCCCCCTTCCGACCAAGCGGCTGCCGAGTCAGAAGGAGGCCAGGAGACAGGTCCCGGGGACCTGACAGGGGACGTGGCAGTCTTGTCTATTTTGGCCACGTCCAGTCAGGACTTTCAGGTAGCATTAGTGGTTGACGCCAGCCTGACCGCTCTCAAGGAGCAGGCGGCACAGCCCCCTCGGACTCAGACTTGAAGCGGATGGTCTGGGACCAAGGACGGCTGTACCGGGTCACGGTCCAGCAGAGCTCACCTGAGGCGTGGTCTAGGGAACGACAGCTAGTGGTACCCTATCAGTTCAGGACAGAGTTGTTGCAGGTTGCGCATGAGATTCCGATGGCTAGACACCTAGGGGTCGCTAAGACAAAGGCCAGATTAGCTCAGCATTTCTACTGGCCAAAGATGGGGGACGATGTGGTTGTTTATTGACATTCAAGTGAGACCTGCCAGTGGGTGGGGAAGGCGGGGCGGCGCCCCAAAGCCCCACTGGTAACGCTGCCCATAATTGAAGAGCCTTTCAGGAGGGTGGCTGTGGATCTGATTGGACCTCTGTCCATTCCCAGCAGCTCCGGGAAACACTTCATATTAACAGTAATAGACTACGGCACCCGGTACCCAGAGGCGGTAGCCTTGTCCTCCATACGGGCCGACAAAGTGGCCACCGCCTTGCTGGAGATTTTCTCCAGAGTGGGCTTTCCCCAGGAAATGCTCACCAACCGGGGGACCCAGTTCATGTCGCAATTTATGGAGTCCCTCTGTAGGCAAACCCAGGTGCAACATCTGGTGACCAGCCCGTACCACCCACTAACCCCAAACGGCTTGTGCGAATAGTTTAATGGCTTAAAGGGAGTCTGTCACCACTTTTTTGCATGTTAGACCATTAAAATAGGGTTATTTGATCCAGCAAGAACATAAAAACGGTACCTTTGTGGTCGAAAACGGACTTTTCAATTTGCAGAAAACGAACTTATAAGATAATTTTCGGAGCCCTCTCAAGTGCCCAGGGCGGTCTCTCAATCCTTGGAGCCCCAGGCTGGCACCTCCTAAACGGCTGATAACCCCGCCCTCCGTGCGCCTCTGCCCGCCCGTTTACTCCCCTCCCCTGGTCCCTTTCCACTGCGGCTGTGCGGTAGAAATCGTAGCGGGCGCATGCGCAATGCGATGCCCGCTCCTGGCAGGGCATCGCAATACCTATTGCGCATGCGCCGGCTAATCGCCGTTTAGCCGGCGCATGCGCAATAGGTATTGCGATGCCCTGCCAGGAGCGGGCATCGCATTGCGCATGCGCCCGCTACGATTTCTACCGCACAGCCGCAGTGGAAAGGGACCAGGGGAGGGGAGTAAACGGGCGGGCAGAGGCGCACGGAGGGCGGGGTTATCAGCCGTTTAGGAGGTGCCAGCCTGGGGCTCCAAGGATTGAGAGACCGCCCTGGGCACTTGAGAGGGCTCCGAAAATTATCTTATAAGTTCGTTTTCTGCAAATTGAAAAGTCCGTTTTCGACCACAAAGGTACCGTTTTTATGTTCTTGCTGGATCAAATAACCCTATTTTAATGGTCTAACATGCAAAAAAGTGGTGACAGACTCCCTTTAAAGCAGATGCTTGAGATGATGGTTGCCTCCCTCGGGCGTGACTGGGAGCGGTACCTCCCACATCTGCTGTTTGCCTACCAAGAGGTCCCACAGGCCTCCACAGGGTTCTCCCCCGTCAAGCTCCTGTACGGGTGATCTATGCGGGGGCCCCTGGCTCTGGTAAAAGAGGCCTGGGAGGGAGATGTAGCCACCCCTGCAGTGTTGGTCATCAAGTATGTCATGAGCTTCCGAAACAAGATGCAGGCGTTGTCGCAGCTGGTGCACGATAATATGGAGCAGGTCCAGGCCGACCAGAAGCGTTGGTACGACCAGAACGCTTGTGAGAGGACCTACCAGGAGAGTCAAAAGGTATGGGTACTGGTCCCTGTACTTCAGGACAAGCTTCAGGCAGGCTGGGGCCCCTCAGGGGTCTGATGGCTTTCCCCCTTCCGACCAAGCGGCTGCCGAGTCAGAAGGAGGCCAGGAGACAGGTCCCGGGGACCTGACAGGGGACGTGGCAGTCTTGTCTATTTTGGCCACGTCCAGTCAGGACTTTCAGGTAGCATTAGTGGTTGACGCCAGCCTGACCGCTCTCAAGGAGCAGGCGGCACAGCCCCCTCGGACTCAGACTTGAAGCGAATGGTCTGGGACCAAGGACGGCTGTACCGGATCACGGTCCAGCAGAGCTCACCTGAGGCGTGGTCTAGGGAACGACAGCTAGTGGTACCCTATCAGTTCAGGACAGAGTTGTTGCAGGTTGCGCATGAGATTCCGATGGCTAGACACCTAGGGGTCGCTAAGACAAAGGCCAGATTAGCTCAGCATTTATACTGGCCAAAGATGGGGGACGATGTGGTTGTTTATTGACATTCAAGTGAGACCTGCCAGTGGGTGGGGAAGGCGGGGCGGCGCCCCAAAGCCCCACTGGTAACGCTGCCCATAATTGAAGAGCCTTTCAGGAGGGTGGCTGTGGATCTGATTGGACCTCTGTCCATTCCCAGCAGCTCCGGGAAACACTTCATATTAACAGTAATAGACTACGGCACCCGGTACCCAGAGGCGGTAGCCTTGTCCTCCATACGGGCCGACAAAGTGGCCACCGCCTTGCTGGAGATTTTCTCCAGAGTGGGCTTTCCCCAGGAAATGCTCACCAACCGGGGGACCCAGTTCATGTCGCAATTTATGGAGTCCCTCTGTAGGCAAACCCAGGTGCAACATCTGGTGACCAGCCCGTACCACCCACTAACCCCAAACGGCTTGTGCGAATAGTTTAATGGCTTAAAGCAGATGCTTGAGATGATGGTTGCCTCCCTCGGGCGTGACTGGGAGCGGTACCTCCCACATCTGCTGTTTGCCTACCAAGAGGTCCGACAGGCCTCCACAGGGTTCTCCCCCGTCAAGCTCCTGTACGGGTGATCTATGCGGGGGCCCCTGGCTCTGGTAAAAGAGGCCTGGGAGGGAGATGTAGCCACCCCTGCAGTGTTGGTCATCAAGTATGTCATGAGCTTCCGAAACAAGATGCAGGCGTTGTCGCAGCTGGTGCACGATAATATGGAGCAGGTCCAGGCCGACCAGAAGCGTTGGTACGACCAGAACGCTTGTGAGAGGACCTACCAGGAGAGTCAAAAGGTATGGGTACTGGTCCCTGTACTTCAGGACAAGCTTCAGGCAGCCTGGGAAGGCCCATACCTTGTGCATCAGCGCCTCAACGCCGTGACGTATCTGGTCACCCTGGACCACGCCAGGGGAAGGCGGAAGGCCTTTCACGTGAACATGATGAAGGCACATCAGGAGAGAGAGGCATGTGCCCTCTCTGTCTGCAACCTTCCAGAAGAGGGGGAGGAGGAGACCCTCCTTGATATGCTCGCCCAGGTGAAGGCAGGTGGGTCCATCGAGGATGTGGAGGTGGGCCAACAGCTCTTGAAGGACCAACGGTCCCAGCTATGGGCCACCATTCACCCCTGCCGGGAGATGTTCAGCAACAAGCCCAGAAGGACAAAGTTGCCCGTCCATCACGTGGACACCAGGGATCACCCCCTAATCCGGCATTCAGTACATTGACGAGATGCTGAAGCTTGGGGTCATCAAGGCATCCAACAGCGCTTGAGCATCGCCTGTGGTCCTCGTCCCAAAGAAGGACCGGACCTCCCGGTTCTGTGTGGACTACAGGGGACTCAACGCTGTCTCGGTCACCAATGCGTACCTAATGCCACGCATCGATGACTTACTCGATCAGTTGGCCGGGGCCCAGTACCTGACCATCATGGATCTGAGCGGGGGGTATTGGCAGATTCCCCTGACCTGTGAGGCGCGGTAACTCTCTGCCATTATTACCCCCTGTAACGGTCCGCTTCAGCAGACAAGGGGTTAAGATCCGTTTAGGCGATATGCCCCTTTCCGAGAGACAGGCACAGCTACTGCAGAACACCAACCTCCCGAACTGGATACAAAATAGCACTCCAAACTGGAACCTCGCAAATAGCTGTCAGCAGACGAACAGGAAAAACATCCAATCGGCTTACACTCCTGGCAATCAGTCTCTAACAGCATACAGGGAATCCCCCCAATAACGAGACAAGGCTCCGTGTTGAGGGTCAAACAGTGGTCTCATGTGCTGGCACACCCAGCCTGGTTTTTATTAGTTGTTGCAAATACAGGACGGATACAACACATCCCCACAATGCATCATGGTTTCCTCCTCTCTGTCCCGGAGACAACCGAGACCAATCCAATTATCTCTCAGGACAAAGGGGAGATCGCCAATACACATGTGGAGACAACAGGACAGACATCACCATTTAAACACACAATGGGACAATAGAAACACACCCACACAAAATCCTCCCTTCTGCCGATGAGGATTATTTAACACACTGGCGAATATAATTATCAAAGGCAGAGAAATACAGTTTTATAAAACATATCACAGGAACCCCAAAACATGCAATAACCCCATAACCAATATATCCTCGGAACCGGGGGATCTGGGTGAACCACATGTCCAAAATTCACCCACATTCGTTCAGTAGTTTGGAAGATACAGTTATACTGAAAATATACAAGTTATACAGAAAATAGTCACTAATAAATGTGTCCCCTGTTTGGTAGTTTCAAACTACTGAATGATGTCTCTGTGCACCAAATACAGGCAAGATAGCACCGTGTGGAAAAGTCAGAACAGTGTCTGTGAGCTAAAATGGCCGCTATCTATTGTTCTCACCATGTGCTTCATCCAAGCAAGTAAGGCAGAGGATGCAATCCAGGGACAGAGGGCTCCGTCCCAAGTGCCTTAAGACCCAATAACTTAAGGGACCATAATCCCAGGGCAGGAGGCTGGTAAACAGCCCCCTCCAAAACACTGTGGCGAGGTTGGTTTCGCCACACCCCCTTTGGATTGTATGAGTCCACTGTGATGCCGTTAAGCATGAAGAATGCCCCTTCCACTTCTCAGTGGTCAACACGCTGCTTAAGTCCCACATGGGAGGATCACCTAAAGCACCGGACGGAGGTGCTCGGGCGGATCCACCAGGCAGGCTTGACCATCAAGCCGGAAAAGTGCCAGCTGGGCATGAGCAAGGTTCAATATCTGGGGCACCAGGTAGGCGGGGGGACCCTGAAGCCAGAGCCTGGAAAAGTGCATGCCATCGCATTCTGGCCCACCCCCAGGACCAAGAAACAGTTGATGTCCTTCCTGGGCACTGACGGGTACTATAGGAGGTTCGTCCCCCACTACAGTAGCCTGGCAAAGCCCTTGATGGACCTCACCAAGAAGAAGCTGCCCTCCGCAGTCGATTGGACAAACGACTGCGAGATGGCCTTTCCGGGCGCCGAAGGCCACCCTCTAGAGCTTCCCTGTACTACAGGCAGCCGACTTCACAAGGCCGTTTATAGTACAGACCGACGCCAGTGATTTTGGCCTCGGTGCCGTACTCAGCCAGGTCGACACTACGGGCCAGGAACACCCCGTTTACCCGTGTACCTGAGTAGGAAGCTCCTGCCGAGGGAGGTGGCGTACTCCACAATGGAGAAGGAGTGCCTGGCCATTGCCTGGGCACTGCAACGGTTGCAGCCATACTTGTACGAGCGCCGCTTCACTGTGGAGATGGACCACAACCCCCTCACCTGGTAAACACCGTCTCAGGGACAAATGGAAGGCTGCTACACTGGAGCCTCAAGCTCCAGCAGTATCACTTGACCATTCGCCACAAGAAGGGCCGTGACCACGTGAACGCTGATGGGCTATCCCGGCAAGGAGAGGGTGCAGATGAGTGCACGGGGAAACACAGGAATGTGCTGCCCCCTGGCGCCCTCTAAAAGGGGGAGGTGTGAGGAATATGGATTCATATTTGCTGTCAGCCATGTCCCCACACCAGCCATCAGCTGAAAAACAGCAGAGGTAGTGAGCTCCACAGGGGGGCCCTGCTTCAAAGCCAGCAGATGGCAGAGGACCTCTAGCAGTCCACCAGTGTTTACAACTTTTCACACTTCCATTCAGCCAGCCAGGAACCCAGCTAATGGAACAGGAAAGACCTATCTGCAGGGGGTCTAGTCTATTCCCCAGTTCAATGGAAATTATCAGACTTTCTGGGGCCGGCAGTTCATAAGGAATTATGAATTGCCGGGCCATCACAGGTACAAACTGGATACATATTTGTGTCCCAGTGGCTACCATGAACAGGTCCATGGTCATGGTTTGGTGGTGGTATGCCAGGGGAGGGAGATATAGATATCTCCCCACAGAAACTAAATAACGGAAGCATGCTTGGACTCTACTTGTAGCAGGAAACCAGGCGGGTCTGTTGGTCCCAGAACCATCTCCCTGTGACCTTCTGGTCTGGAGCTATGAACCCTAAAGGGTTTTGTGGGTTATTGAGCTGCCAGGATCAGCAGGAAGGGGGCCCTTCCCAGAGGCGGGAAGAGGAGGGGCAGGCTACAGTTTAAAAGGCTTGTGCCAGTAAGCAGGCGTGTCTTTTCTCTGAAGGAGGGTCACATCGTGCTATGTGTTTAGAGGGACCTGCAACCTGCTGACATCACTGCCCTCCATGTGACTACAGCTAAGAACTCCTCACACCCCAAAAGGACTCATCCATCTGGTAAACTGACTTTTGTTCTGCTTAACCCTGTTTGTACCATCAGACCACTGCATATATCCTTGTGTGTATAGTGTTATTTCTAGTGAGGCCTTAAGGCGATTAAATATATAATTTTATCTTGTGCTATCTTGTATCTCGATCACGAATCCCCACGTCCGTGTTTCGACCTAGTAATACGCTACCGCGGATTGTTTTTTTACCCTATATAATCAAGTTAGCGGACCGGGCTTATATCAAACAAGAAACTTGTGGAAGTCTTCCCGGGCTGAGAACGCTCTGAACTGGGGCAGTGAAAAGGCTCTCTCAGCTTGTTGCCTCTCTGTGCCCGTGTGGACAGGAGGAGTCTGTGAAAACTGTACCATGACTGAACTTACTTGCTCCTCCAGGAGGGCGTAACGTCACGCCTTGGTAACCAGTGACCATACCGTATCTTGTGAGCTCGACATAGTTGACGTCTGGCGTCAGTCGGGCACGGTATTCGTCACACTACCCATTTTTCCCTTTGTAGAATAATGAGCTGGGGGGGGGGAGGGGGAGGTCTCCATAGTTCTGGGTCCATAGTCCATAGGAAGGAGCCGAGCCCTCAGCAGCCCCAGTGACGGTTTAGTCCATCACACACCGAGGATCACAGGATATAGAGGAAACCGGATAACAGGATATAGAGGAGACCAGATCACAGCCCTCCATTACAGGATATGGAGGACACTAGATCACAGGATATAGAGGACACTGGCTTGTGAGATGTACAGGACAATGGATTACAGGATATGGAGGTAGGGGTGCACCTAGCCTTTCTGCTGCCTGAGGCAAAAACTGAAATGGCGCCCCCCCTTCCCAATGCTAATTTCTTAGCCTAACCACTTCCTTTCAGCCCATGGCCCTTCGGCTGCCCCCTCTTGCCCCTACATGGTGCTAAAGCACCAAATACCAAAAATTCGGATACCAATAACTAATAAATAGAGGTATTAATTCCTAAATCACCATAACCGATACCAAGTAAACACAAACCCCTGTATAGAGATAATTAAATGTCTTTATTTAATATGACAAAAATACATAGAACGATGGTCAGTAAAGTTACCAGCAAATAGAACCCCCCCCAAAAGAGAGGACAAAAAGGAAGCCACAGAGTTAGCGGGCCACACAGGCAGCAGCAAAAAACAAAATAAGGGAAATAACAGAGCATGCACCTGCCACTACCAGCACAGTGAGCATATCAAGGTAAAGAAAAAAACTTTAAAAAGTTAATCGCTGGAAAGGCAGGAGCAAAAGAGAAGAAACAGAAAATTCGCTGTACTACCGTGTATGGCACGTCGACCATGCAGCCTCCTCCACCCAACAGGCTTCTTCCGGGGATGCATGATGTCAGTAGTACCTCCTCTTTTATTGCCACACTAATGAGGACAATTAAAAACATCTGAACGGGCTGTTAATTCAAAGCCAATCATGACCCTGTGTTAGTAATCAATCCAATCGGGATAGGCCGGACTGAACACATGATGTTGATGACACATCGTCATGTGATTTGTGCTGGGGACACAGCATAAGATACCGCGCACAACATAAGGTGACGCGCCAACATATATGCTAAAGACCCTTGACCCCATATAAATAATAGGTTCCAAGGGGATAGGGAAGACTAAGTAGAAACAGTAATATAGATAGCAAGTCGAACTATAGTTTGTTAAAGGACCTGTGTCAGGATCACATGACTGATGATACGTACATCCTACATGGTGCTGCCTGAGGCGATCACCTCACCTGGCCTCATTTGTAGTGCACCCCTGTATGGAGGACACGGGAACCCCTGTTCGGATCTGGGTGATTTCTGGATATGCTGTTCGCCCAGATCAGAGCTATCCAGGGATGTACACTTTATGGGGATATGTGGGGCTTTGGGGTGTTTTCTGTGTTTTGGGGGGAAATGTGTGTTTTCTGCCTGTGAGTGATGAAGTTAGCCCATTGTGTTTGGTAATTGTATCACAGGCAGAGCCCATTGTGTTTGTTAATTGTATCCCAGGCAGAGTCCATTGTGTTTGGTAATTGCATCACAGGCAGAGCCCATTGTGTTTGTTAATTGTATCCCAGGCAGAGCCCATTGTGTTTGTTAATTGTATCACAGGCAGAGCCCATTGTGTTTGGTAATTGTATCACAGGCAGAGCCCATTGTGTTTGTTAATTGTATCACAGGCAGAGGGGGGGGGGGTTGTGTACAATTGCTGGGAGTGTTTCCATACTGTAAATGCATGTGATTGGCAAATGTAAAAACTGTCTCAGTCTTCCACAAGGTCCCGAGGGGAGTGTCCCTTGCTGGAAGACCTGCATAAAAGGCTGACATGTAGCCCCATTATAGAGTTCCTGTTTTACCCTCAACATAGAGCCTTGTCTCATGTGTGGGGAAAAGGCTGCATCTACGCTGGGGAATGCTATACGCTGTATACTCCCCTGGCTATAATCCCTGAGCTCTTTTAGGAGCTTGTTCCTGCATCGCTCTCTGAAGGATGAGAGGTTCACCCACTGGAACCTGGAAGCCTTGTCGTAGGTCCAGGGTGAGTAGAAGATGGCGATATCCCAGAAGATGGCTTTCACAGAAGCGGTCTCCCTTCCCCAGCGGCAGTGTACCTTGCAGAGAGAGGAGAGCATCGTCTCCCTTGCCCAGCGGCAGTGTACCTTGCAGGGAGAGGAGAGCATCGTCTCCCTTCCCCAGCGGCAGTGTACCTTGCAGAGAGAGGAAAGCATCGTCTCCCTTCCCCAGCGGCAGTGTACCTTGCAGGGAGAGGAAAGCATCGTCTCCCTTCCCCAGCGGCAGTGTACCTTGCAGGGAGAGGAGAGCATCGTCTCCCTTCCCCAGCGGCAGTGTACCTTGCAGGGAGAGGAGAGCATCGTCTCCCTTCCCCAGCGGCAGTGTACCTTGCAGGGAGAGGAGAGCATCATCTCCCTTCCCCAGCGGCAGTGTACCTTGCAGGGAGAGGAGAGCATCGTCTCCCTTCCCCAGCGGCAGTGTACCTTGCAGGGAGAGGAGAGCATCATCTCCCTTCCCCAGCGGCAGTGTACCTTGCAGGGAGAGGAGAGCATCATCTCCCTTCCCCAGCGGCAGTGTACCTTGCAGGAAGAGGAGAGCATCGTCTCCCTTCCCCAGCGGCAGTGTACCTTGCAGGGAGAGGAGAGCATCGTCTCCCTTCCCCAGCGGCAGTGTACCTTGCAGGGAAAGGAGAGCATCGTCTCCCTTCCCCAGCGGCAGTGTACCTTGCAGGGAGAGGAGAGCATCGTCTCCCTTCCCCAGCGGCAGTGTACCTTGCAGGGAGAGGAGAGCATCGTCTCCCTTCCCCAGTGGCAGTGTACCTTGCAGGGAAAGGAGAGCATCGTCTCCCTTCCCCAGCGGCAGTGTACCTTGCAGGGAGAGGAGAGCATCGTCTCCCTTCCCCAGCGGCAGTGTACCTTGCAGGGAGAGGAGAGCATCGTCTCTCTTCCCCAGCGGCAGTGTACCTTGCAGGGAGAGGAGAGCATCGTCTCCCTTCCCCAGTGGCAGTGTACCTTGCAGGGAAAGGAGAGCATCGTCTCCCTTCCCCAGCGGCAGTGTACCTTGCAGGGAGAGGAGAGCATCGTCTCCCTTCCCCAGCGGCAGTGTACCTTGCAGGGAGAGGAGAGCATCGTCTCCCTTCCCCAGCGGCAGTGTACCTTGCAGGGAGAGGAGAGCAGCGTCTCCACTCCCCAGCGGCAGTGTACCTTGCAGGGAGAGGAGAGCATCGTCTCCCTTCCCCAGCGGCAGTGTACCTTGCAGGAAAAGGAGAGCATCGTCTCCCTTCCCCAGCGGCAGTGTACCTTGCAGGGAGAGGAGAGCATCGTCTCCCTTCCCCAGCGGCAGTGTACCTTGCATTGAGAGGAGAGCATCGTCTCCCTTCCCCAGCGGCAGTGTACCTTGCATTGAGAGGAGAGCATCGTCTCCCTTCCCCAGCGGCAGTGTACCTTGCAGGGAGAGGAGAGCATCGTCTCTCTCCCCAGCGGCAGTGTACCTTGCAGGGAGAGGAGAGCATCGTCTCCCTTCCCCAGCGGCAGTGTACCTTGCAGGGAGAGGAGAGCATCGTCTCTCTCCCCAGCGGCAGTGTACCTTGCAGGAAGAGGAGAGCATCGTCTCCCTTCCCCAGTGGCAGTGTACCTTGCAGGAAAAGGAGAGCATCGTCTCCCTTCCCCAGCGGCAGTGTACCTTGCAGGGAGAGGAGAGCATCGTCTCCCTTCCCCAGCAGCAGTGTACCTTGCAGGGAGAGGAGAGCATCGTCTCTCTCCCCAGCGGCAGTGTACCTTGCAGGGGGAGGAGAGCATCGTCTCCCTTCCCCAGCGGCAGTGTACCTTGCAGGGGGAGGAGAGCATCGTCTCCCTTCCCCAGCGGCAGTGTACCTTGCAGGGGGAGGAGAGCATCGTCTCCCTTCCCCAGCGGCAGTGTACCTTGCAGGGGGAGGAGAGCATCGTCTCCCTTCCCCAGCGGCAGTGTACCTTGCAGGGAGAGGAGAGCATCGTCTCCCTTCCCCAGCGGCAGTGTACCTTGCAGGGAGAGGAGAGCATCGTCTCCCTTCCCCAGCGGCAGTGTACCTTGCAGGGGGAGGAGAGCATCGTCTCCCTTCCCCAGCGGCAGTGTACCTTGCATTGAGAGGAGAGCATCGTCTCCCTTCCCCAGCGGCAGTGTACCTTGCAGGGAGAGGAGAGCATCGTCTCCCTTCCCCAGCGGCAGTGTACCTTGCAGGGAGAGGAGTTTGTTCTTGCATCGCTCTCTGAAGGAAGAGAGGTTCACCCACTGGAACCTGGAAGCCTTGTCGTAGGTCCAGGGTGGGTAGAAGACGGCGAGATCCCAACCAAGCTGCAGTGGTTCGTTGGGTCGGCAGTGCTTACACTGTCAAGTGGAGTGCTTGGAGCCCTTGGGAAGCACTAAAAGCATCCATCAATGGAGGTACCCAGTCGGGGTGCCAGGAGAACTGTTACAATACAGGACACTGGATTACAGGATATGGGGGACACTGGATCACGGGATATACAGGACACTGGATTACAGGATATAGAGGACACTGGATCACAGGATGTACAGGACACTGGATTACAGGATATGGGGGACACTGGATCACGGGATATACAGGACACTGGATTACAGGATATAGGGGACACTGGATCACAGGATGTACAGGACACTGGATTACAGGATATAGGGGACACTGGATCACAGGATGTACAGGACACTGGATTACAGGATATGGGGGACACTGGATCACGGGATATACAGGACACTGGATTACAGGACATGGGGGACACTGGATCACGGGATGTACAGGACACTGGATTACAGGACATGGGGGACACTGGATCACGGGATATACAGGACACTGGATTACAGGATATAGAGGACACTGGATCACGGGATATACAGGACATTGGATTACAGGATATAGAGGACACTGGATCACAGGATATACAGGACACTGGATTACAGGATATGGGGGACACTGGATCACGGGATATACAGGACACTGGATTACAGGATATAGAGGACACTGGATCACGGGATATACAGGACACTGGATTACAGGACATAGAGGACACATTTTTATGTGTTTAGAAATGACTCGTGACCCTGCAGTCTTCTCCCTTCCGTGGTGCAAGGCTTCCTCGTTTCTCATGAAAAACGTCTAACATACAGAAACTCACTTTTATACTCAGAGTCCAGCGCTGCATTTTATCATCTTCTTTAAATCTTCCTTCAGATCTCCACCCTGCAGCAGGAAGACAAAGGACTGGGTCACTCCGGAGGCCGCAGCCTGCATAGCGGGAGGCAATGAATGCACGGTTCATATGCATGGTATATGGTTCGTACATGTTATACAGCTCACATACATGATGACCGGTCACACACATGGTATACGACTCATACACTTAGGATACAGCTCATATACAGTTGTGTTCAAATTAATAGCAGTGTTTAAAAAAGTGACTAAAGCTCCAAATCCTTCTAATGGCTTCTACCTCCATCCACACAGATGCATCGGGAACACTGCACCTTCTATTCCAAATCACAACATGAAGGAAAATATATCACATTTGTGTTGTTCCTATAAAGAAATGGAAGAAAAGTGAATATTAGACTGTTCAATAAAATAGCAGTGTTTGTCTTCTTCACTCTATAAACTGAGAAATGTCTGGGGATTTCCTCTCCTCTGAATCCCGTCACTGACGGTTGTATGGCCGCGGTCTCTGAGACCTGCTGGGCGTCTGTGCTGCTCGGAGTCACCACCTTCTGCCCCTGTGACCAGGTTCTCCGGCCCCGGAGGATCGGACCACATCCCACAGTTCTTCTCTATTTCTTGGTTTTTCCTCAGAAACTGCATGTTTGATGTCCCTACAAGTTTTCTATAGGATTAGGATCCGGGGATCGGGCCGGCCGCTCCATGGCGTCAGTCTTGTTGGTCTGGAGCCGAGATTTTGCACGTTTACTGGTGTGTTTGGGGTCGTTGTCTTGTTGGAACACCCATTTCCAGGGCATTTCCTCTCCAGCATAAGGCGGCAGGACCTCTTCCAGTATTCTGATGGATTCACACTGATCCCTGGTCTGCGGTAAATAGGCCCCACACCGTAGTCTGAGACACAGCCCCGTATCATGATGCTTGTCCACCATGCTTTACTGTCCTCACAGTGCACTGGGGCTGGATTCAGTGTTTGGGGGTCGTCTGACAAACTGTCTCCGGCCACTAGACCCAGAAAGGACCATCTCACTTCCATCAGTCCACAGAATGTCTCTTCAGGCCGTCAATGGGCTCTTTGGTAGATTGTAAGCTCTTCAGCCCACGTCTTGTTTCCAGCAGCCGGACTTTGCGGGGGCTTCTTGCAGATCGCTCGGCCTCACATCGGCGTCTTCTCATTGTAACAGGACTCACAGGGAACTTCACACCTTCTTCCATCTTCCTGGAGCCATTTTGGCTTTTCTTCTATCCATTCGAATGGTAGTTTTTCGCTTTCTTCCAGGTCTTTCAGGTTTTGGCTGCCATTTTAAAGCATTTGCGCTCATTTTAGCCGAGCAGCCGATAATTTTCTGCACTTCTTTATATGTTTTCCCCTCTCCAATCAACTTTTTAATCAAGGTACGCTGTTCTTCTGAACAATGTCTGGAACGACCCATTTTCCTCAGAATTTCAGAGAGAAATGCACTGTGACCGGCAGGTACAACAGTTGCTGCCTTCCTTTTTTAATATTGCCACTTGTTTTTTTAAAGCATGAATGACCTCACTCATTGAACTTCACACTGCTATTATTTTGAACATGCCCCTTTCAAGTGATTGAATTACAGAGAATCAGCAGCAGCAGGTCCTGACTGTCGGGTTTCTATTACTCTACTACACCTGCTAGTAAATTATTTGCCATGTAGAAATATCATCTCTACCAAAAACAGTGATGGATCAGGTTAGTGATGTCTGACTGCTATTATTTTGAACACAACTGTAAATGGTATGTGGCTCATACACATAGTATACAACTTACATACATGGTGGCCGATCATACACATGGTATACAGCTCATATGCATTGTATACGGCTCACATACATGCTCAGCTCATACACATGGCGATCGGCTCATACACATGGCGATCGGCTCATACACATGGCGGTTAGCTCATACACATGGCGGTCGGCTCATACACATGGCGGTCGGCTCATACACATGGCGGTCGGTTCATACACATGGCGGTCGGCTCATACACATGGCGGTCGGCTCATACACATGGCGATCAGCTCATACACATGGCGGTCGGCTCATACACATGGCGATCAGCTCATACACATGGCGGTCGGCTCATACACATGGCGGTCGGCTCATACACATGGCGGTCGGCTCATACACATGCTGATCGGCTCATACACATGGTGATCGGCTCATACACATGCTGATCGGCTCATACACATGGTGCTCAGCTCATACACATGGCGATCGGGTCATACACATGGCGGTCGGCTCATACACATGGCGGTCAGCTCATACACATGGCGATCGGCTCATACACATGGCGATCAGCTCATACACATGGCGGTCGGTTCATACACATGGCGGTCGGTTCATACACATGCTGATCGGCTCATACACATGGCGATCGGCTCATACACATGGTGGTCGGCTCATACACATGCTGATCGGCTCATACACATGGTGGTTGGCTCATACACTTGGCGGTCGGCGCATACACATGGCGGTCGGCTCATACACATGCTGATCGGCTCATACACATGGCGATCGGCTCATACACATGGTGGTCGGCTCATACACATGCTGATCGGCTCATACACATGGCGATCGGCTCATACACATGGTGGTCGGCTCATACACATGGCGATCAGCTCATACACATGGCGGTCGGCTCATACACATGGCCGTCGGCTCATACACATGGCGGTCGGCTCATACACATGGCGGTCGGCTCATACACATGGCGATCGGCTCATACACATGGCGGTCAGCTCATACACATGGCGGTCGACTCATACACATGGCGATCAGCTCATACACATGGCGGTCGGCTCATACACATGGCGATCAGCTCATACACATGGCGGTCGGTTCATACACATGGCGGTCGGCTCATACACATGGCGGTCGGCTCATACACATGCTGATCGGCTCATACACATGGTGATCGGCTCATACACATGGCGGTCGGCTCATACACATGGCGGTCGGCTCATACACATGGCGGTCGGCTCATACACATGGCGATCAGCTCATACACATGGCGATCGGCTCATACACATGGCGGTCGGCTCATACACATGGCGGCCGGCTCATACACATGGCGATCGGCTCATACACATGGCGATCGGCTCATACACATGGCGGTCAGCTCATAGACATGCTGATCGGCTCATACACATGGCGGTCGGCTCATACACATGGCGGTCGGCTCATACACATGGCGGTTAGCTCATACACATGGCGGTTAGCTCATACACATGGCGATCAGCTCATACACATGGCGATCGGCTCATACACATGGCGGTCGGCTCATACACATGCTGATCGGCTCATACACATGGCGATCGGCTCATACACATGGCGGTCGGCTCATACACATGGCGGCCGGCTCATACACATGGCGGTCGGCTCATACACATGGCGGTCAGCTCATACACATGGCGGTCAGCTCATAGACATGCTGATCGGCTCATACACATGGCGGTCCGCTCATACACATGGCGATCGGCTCATACACATGGTGATCGGCTCATACACATGGTAGTCGGCTCATACACATGCTGATCGGCTCATACACATGGTGGTCGGCTCATACACATGGTGCTCAGCTCATACACATGGTGGTCGGCTCATACACATGGTGGTCAGCTCATACACATGGAGGTTGACTCATACACATGGCGGTCGGCTCATACACATGGCGGTCGGCTCATACACATGGCGGTCAGCTCATACACATGCTGATCGGCTCATACACATGGTGGTCGGCTCATACACATGGCGGTCGGCTCATACACATAATGGTCGGCTCATACACATGGCGGTCGGCGCATACACATGGTGGTCGGCTGATACACATGGTGGTCGGCTGATACACATGGTGGTCGGCTGCTACACATGGTGGTCGGCCATGGTGTTGGCTCATACACTTGGCGGTCGGCTCATACACATGGTGATCGGCTCATACACATAGTTGTCGGCCTATACACATGCTGATCGGCTCATACACATGATGGTCGGCTCATACACATGGCGGTCGGCTCATACACATGGCGGTCGGCTCATACACATGGTGCTCAGCTCATACACATGGTGGTCGGCTCATACACATGGTGGTCGGCTCATACACATGGTGCTCAGCTCATACACATGCTGATCGGCTCATACACATGGTGGTCGGCTCATACACATGGTGCTCAGCTCATACACATGGTGGTCGGCTCATACACATGGTGGTCAGCTCATACACATGGTGCTCAGCTCATACACATGCTGATCGGCTCATACACATGGTGGTCGGCTCATACACATGGTGCTCAGCTCATACACATGGTGGTCGGCTCATACACATGGTGGTCAGCTCATACACATGGAGGTTGACTCATACACATGGCGGTCGGCTCATACACATGGCGGTCGGCTCATACACATGGCGGTCAGCTCATACACATGCTGATCGGCTCATACACATGGTGGTCGGCTCATACACATGGCGGTCGGCTCATACACATAATGGTCGGCTCATACACATGGCGGTCGGCGCATACACATGGTGGTCGGCTGATACACATGGTGGTCGGCTGATACACATGGTGGTCGGCTGCTACACATGGTGGTCGGCCATGGTGGTTGGCTCATACACTTGGCGGTCGGCTCATACACATGGTGATCGGCTCATACACATAGTTGTCGGCCTATACACATGCTGATCGGCTCATACACATGATGGTCGGCTCATACACATGGCGGTCGGCTCATACACATGGCGGTCGGCTCATACACATGGTGCTCAGCTCATACACATGGTGGTCGGCTCATACACATGGTGGTCGGCTCATACACATGGCGGTCGGCTCATACACATGGCGATCGGCTCATACACATGGCGGTCGGCTCATACACATGGCGGTCGGCTCATACACATGGCGGTCGGCTCATACACATGGTGCTCAGCTCATACACATGCTGATCGGCTCATACACATGGTGGTCGGCTCATACACATGGTGCTCAGCTCATACACATGGTGGTCGGCTCATACACATGGTGGTCAGCTCATACACATGGTGCTCAGCTCATACACATGCTGATCGGCTCATACACATGGTGGTCGGCTCATACACATGGTGCTCAGCTCATACACATGGTGGTCGGCTCATACACATGGTGGTCAGCTCATACACATGGAGGTTGACTCATACACATGGCGGTCGGCTCATACACATGGCGGTCGGCTCATACACATGGCGGTCAGCTCATACACATGCTGATCGGCTCATACACATAGTGGTCGGCTCATACACATGGCGGTCGGCTCATACACATAATGGTCGGCTCATACACATGGCGGTCGGCGCATACACATGGTGGTCGGCTGATACACATGGTGGTCGGCTGATACACATGGTGGTCGGCTGCTACACATGGTGGTCGGCCATGGTGGTTGGCTCATACACTTGGCGGTCGGCTCATACACATGGTGATCGGCTCATACACATAGTCGTCGGCCTATACACATGCTGATCGGCTCATAAACATGATGGTCGGCTCATACACATGGCGGTCGGCTCATACACATGGCGGTCGGCTCATACACATGGCGGTCGGCTCATACACATGGCGGTCGGCTCATACACATGGCGGTCGACTCATACACATGGCGGTCGGCTTATACACATGGCGGTCGGCTTGTACACATACAGTTGTCACTGATGCATTCTACCAGTTCCATTTGAAATCTGAACCAATCACCAAACAGAAAATATTCGGAATCATCCAAAATTATTTTAAAACAATTAAAACAAACGGTACACTAGCGCTAGCACCTCTAACGCCACTTTTGCTGCAGCCTATGTCCCATATCCATTAGAGAGCACCATCATGTGTAGACAAAAATCCAGATAAGGCGCTGTTGTGCTCTTTCCAATATCGTTTATACTTTATACATCAAAATGGCTGCAAGAACAGCGCTAAAGTACCGGCAAGTAGTGGCTTGTCTTATTCATCCAGTGCGTTCCGCATCCCACCCTCCTGTAGGTCCGGATGGGTTGATGGAACTGAGCTGCCGAGCGTCACAGCAGGTAAGTACCTCCGGCTCACCTCGTACACGTTCCGGCCGGTAGCTGGGATGCTCGGATATAGCCCGCAAATCAGTGTAATGTCACAGTCTCTGGGCACGGAAGCCTGTGGGGATCGAAACACCGCCAGTGCGTTTCAGAATGTACGAATTCCTTCCTCAGGGCCGGGGTTTAGCTATTTATATATTCACTGTTCTCCACGTATAACATTGGGTTTTTGTGGTTATCATGGGGTTTACACACTCCACAAAAATTCCACTGTGTTATATTTGGGGGTCTTCTTCCTGCTTATGACACTGGGCTGGTAGCTGTTGACTATTATTCTGCCCCAGTGTTTTTATTATTTCCCTACACTGTCCCGCTTCTTCATTAGCTTGGGTAATGACAGGGATTTCTTAGTGTCCTTTATGTTTTCTTTCCCCCCTTTCTGTAATAAAGCTTTGCGCTTCATCCTTCCCACTTCTTGCTTAATTGTATTCCCATAGACCAGTGACAACTCCCAGATCAGATAGACACATGTATCAGATATTACACAATACAATTAGCAATAACACAATGCAATTTACCCCCGAAAAAAAGGAATTCCTTATAAAAAATAGATGTATAGCATAGTCCAAAGACATTAGTCAATAGAGTTAGTTCCCAGTTATTGCCCGGGAAATAGAAGGAATTGGTGTTTGCAGGAATAAAATGAGATTTTTAGTTATTCCGAGAATGTTCATTGTGGTTTGGAGGAGATTTCTCTGGATACCATTTACACAGACTGTTGGTGGTGAGGAGTCGGTGTATATAGATGGTACCGATACGCTGCTGTCAGTATACATGATTATAGAAATGTAATTCTGCCTTCTATGTAGGTTACTGAGCAGTACATCACCGCTGCCCTTGCGGCCCAGTGTTATGGCGTCCCATGTGGTGTCCGTGTATCATTCGTGGAGGCCGTTTCCTTCCCTAGCGGTGAGGCCTAGTGTCTTTCCTTTACCTTCTTGTTGTCTTTTGATGTTCTCCCCTACTACATCCGTGACATTATCCAGAGCCAATACCACCATTTTTGTTCTGATCTGTGCAGCTATAGATACTATGTTTGCACTGGTCGAACAGCTGGAGAATCTGACTTTGGAGGTAGCAGACCTCCACACGACGGTCTAGCAGATTCAGAGTCCACAGGCTGCTGGTTCCAGTGGTGGGTCCCAGACCTGCCCTGAACCGAAGGTGGCTCTCCTGGACAGGTTTCATCTGGTTCAGGGAGTCATGTAAATTATACTTTAGGCTGCGGCCATACTCTTCTGGGGATGAGTGTCAACGTGTGGGTATGATTATTTTGTTGCTTAAGGAGGACGCCCAATCTTGGGCTTTTTCTCTGCCGACCGGATCAACGTCCCTCCAGTCGGTAGATGAATTCTTTAGAGCCTTGGGTCTTATCTATGATGACCCAGATCAGATCTCTCAGGCCGAGACCACGTTACGGAGTTTGCAGCAGGGAGAACATTCCGCGGAGACCTATTGCTCTGAATTTAAGAGATGGGCTACCAATACAAAGTGGAACGATCCTGCTATCCAAAGCCAATTCTGTCAGGGTCTCTCTGAGAGACTGCAGGATGCATTGGCTTTTCATGAAAATCCTGAGTAATTGGAAGCAGCTATGTCCCTTGCTGTATGTGGCGAAACCAACCTCGCCACGGTGTTTTGGAGGGGGCTGTTTACCAGCCTCCTGCCCTGGGATTATGGTCCCTTAAGTTATTGGGTCTTAAGGCACTTGGGACTGAGCCCTCTGTCCCTGGATTGCATCATTTGCCTTACTTGCTTGGATTTTACTATTCCCATGGTGAGAACAATGGATGAAGCACATGGTGAGAACAATAGATAGCGGCCATTTTACCTCACAGACACTGTTCTGACTTTCCACACGGTGCTATCTTGCCTGTATTTGGTGCACAGAGACATCATTCAGTAGTTTGAAACTACCAAACAGGGGACACATTTATTAGTGACTATTTTCTGTATAACTTGTATATTTTCGGTGTAACTGGCATAAAACTGTATCTTCCAGACTACTCAACGGATGTGGGTGAATTTCGGATATGTGGTTCACCCAGATCCCCCGGTTCCGAGGATATATTGGTTATGGGGTTATTGCATGTTTTGGGGTTCCTGTGATATGTTTTTATAAAACTGTATTTCTCTGCCATTGATAATTATATTCGCCAGTGTGTTCAATAATCATCATCGGCAGAGGGGAGGATTTTGTGTGGGTGTGTTTCTATTGTCCCATTGTGTGTTTAAATGGTGATGTCTGTCCTGTTGTCTCCACATGTGTATTGGCGACTTCCCTTTGTCCTGAGAGATAATTGGATTGCCCTCGGTTGTCTCCGGGACAGAGAGGAGGAAACCATGATGCATTGTGGGGATGTGTTGTATCTGTCCTGTATTTGCAAACAACTGTAATAAAAACCAGGCTGGGTGTGCCAGCACATCAGAGCACTGCTGGACCCTCAACACGGAGCCTTGTCTCGTTATTGGGGGGATTCCCTGTATGCTGTTAGAGACTGATTGCCAGGAGTGTAAGCTGATTGTATGCTTTTCCTGTTCGTCTGCTAGCAGCTATTCGCGAGGTTCCAGTTTGGAGTGCTATTTTGTATCCAGTTTGGGAGTTGGGTGTTCTGCAGTAGCTGTGCCTGTCTCTCAGAAAGGGGAATATCGCCTAAACGGATTTTAACCCCTTGTCTGCTGAAACGGTCCGTTACACTGTACGTCTAGATAGACGCCTGAGGGAGAGATCTAGGGGTCCTCACCTTCAGGACGTACTGTACAAGGGTACTGCTTCCTTTGACACTTATGGTGGAGAGACACTGGTGGTTGTGCCTTGTGATAAGCCTATGTAATTAGGAGGAGCTACTACTGGAACTACTGGCAAAAGCTTGGGTCATGTGAAAGGAGTCTGCTTTTGTTGTGGCAAGAAGGGACATTTTGTGAATATTTGTCCGTACTTGCAGCATCAAGGTGTAAACAAAAAGAAAAATACGTTCAATCTGCAAATTACTATTGGTGGTGTGGACAATTCAATAATCCGCAGCACTCGCCGGTAGATGAAAATAATGGTGATTTATTCACTCAAGCAGCCAGTATACAGCGACGTTTCGACCTCAGTTGGTCTTTATCAAGCCTTGATAAACACCAACTGGCAAGTGCTGCGGATTATTGAATTGTCTGGATGAGTTGGTGTGGCGAAACCAACCTCGCCACGGTGTTTTGGAGGGGGCTGTTTAAAAGCCTCTTGCCTCAGGATTATGGCCCATGCTAACTTTTGAACCCCTGACGCTATTCAAGTGAATTTTTGATTGGTTTGTCCCCCAAGTTATACTGTTTAAATTGATGTAAGTTATATGTATGGACAATGTAACCTCACAAAGTTGTAACAATTTATAATAAGTGTAACTTGTCAGCTTGGGAGGAATATGCTGGGTGTGGTTCTATTGTCCCATTGTGTGTTTAAATGGTGATGTCTGTCCTGTTGTCTCCACATGTGTATTGGTGATCTCCCCTTTGTCCTGAGAGATAATTAGATTGCCCTCGGTTGTCTCCCAGGCAGAGAGGAGGAAACCATGATGCATTGTGGGGATATGTTGTATCTGTCCTGTGTCGCAGTCTCCCTTCTGGTCCTCTAGGGGGCGGGAACGATTGGTTGCTGTACTTTCATTGTGTGTTGTAAGATATTGATTGGTTGGATTTCAAAACCCTGTGGGCAGTACTATGTTTGTTTTTTATGAATAAAAGGGGCTGTACCTGAAGTACAGTCAGACCACTGTTTGACCCTCAAGACGGAGCCTTGTCTCGTTATTGGGGGGATTCCCTGTATGCTGTTGGAGACTGATTGCCAGGAGTGTAAGCTGACTGTACGCTTTTCCTGTTCGTCTGCCGGCAGCTATTTGTGAGGTTCCAGTTTGGAGTGCTATTTTGTATCCAGTTCGGGAGGTTGGTGTTCTGCAGTAGCTGTGCCTGTCTCTCAGAAAAGGGGCATATCGCCTAAACGGATTTTAACCCCTTGTCTGCTGAAACGGTCCGTTACAGTTGGGACCCCCAGCCAAGATCCCTATCTACGCGCACCATCTGGCTTGTAAGCCGTTTTCTGGTCAGTACCCAAATGAGTGGGATGAGTAATGCTGCCAACCCCTGAATTTTCTATTGGTGGTGTGGGTGGGGAGCACTTTTGTCTTTTACTGGTAGTACCCGTTTTCTCCTGTCTGCCGGGGTGGCGCTAGAGTCCAAAACTGTGAAAATCAAAGCATTTATCGACAGTGGGGCAGGAGTTAACTTGATTAATGGACAGTTTGTACGCATTCACGGATTGACTACTAATGCATTTGAGAAAAGTATTTTTGTCTTTGCAATTGACTCAGCACCTCTCGCCCAAAAATGCCTGTCGCAGGTAGTGAATGGTGGGTTGTGGGTGATTTGCATCAGGAATCTATCTCCTGTTATGTATTGGAGGGTCTGTCTGCTCCGTTGGTGTTGGGTTTACCATGGTTAAGGAAACATAACCCTAACATCGACTGGCAAGTGAGACAGATTCTCGAGTGGAGTGATTTTTGCATGGACAACTGTTTTAATGCATCATTGTCTATGGTTACCACTAAAACTGTACCTTCGTTCATTTCTAAATTTTCTGATGTGTTTTCTCTGAGAGTGGTAACCAGGAGTTGCCTCCGCATCAGGAGTATGACTGTCCCGTCAATCTTATTCCCAGAGCTAAATTGCCCAAATCTCGGTTGAATAGTCTTTCGGAACCCGAAAGAAAGGCTATGTGAGAGTATATCACCGAGAGTTTGGCAAAGGGACATATTAGACCATCCAAGTCCCCAGTGGCTGCTGGATTTTTCATTGTAAAGAAAAAGGATGGTACCCTGAGGCCATGTCTGGACTTCCGTGAGCTCAATCGTATTACCGTCCGTGATCCTTCCCCCCTTCCTTTGATTCCGGATTTGTTTAGTCAGATTGTTGCCAAGGTGTTCTTTAAATTGGATCTGAGGGGGGCATATAATTTGGTAAGGATCAAGGAGGGGGATGAGTGGAAGACTGCATTTAATACCCCTTAGGGTCATTTTGAAAACCTGGTCATGCCCATTGGGTTAACCAATGCTCCTGCGGTTTTTCAACACTTTGTCAATTACATCTTTCATCATCTGGTGGGGAGGTTTGTCATTGTATACCTTGATGACATACTAATTTATTCGCCTAATATGGAGACTCACTCTCTTACAGATCCTAAGAGAGAATAAGTTTCATGCTAAAATGGAAAAGTGTGTATTTGCTGTACAGGAAGAAGTGCAATTTCTGGGTTACCTGCTCTCATCCTCAGGTTTTCGTATGGATCCCGAGAAGCTCCGTGCCGTGTTGGACTGGGATCGAACTGAAAATCTGAAGGCGCTTATGGGGTTTACCAACTACTTCCATAAATTTATGTTGAACTATTCATCGGTGGTTAAACCTTTAATAGAAATAACTAGGAAGGGTGCGGATATTTCTGTCTGGTCTGATGCGGCATTACAGGTCTTTTCTGCTCTGAAAGAATGTTTCGCTTCTGCCCCTATTTTGGTGCAACCGGATGTGTCTCAGCCATTTATTGTTGAGGTTGACGCATCCGAGGTGGGGGTAGGAGCAATCATTGTCGCAGGGTCCTTCACCCTGTAAATGGCGCCCATGTGCATTTTTCGTTGGCGTTCGAGGAATGGCGGCATTGGTTGGAAGGAGCAATTCATCCTATTACGGTAATTACAGATCACAAGAATCTGACCTACCTGGAGTTGGCTATGCGACTGAACCCAAGGCAGGCCAGATGGTTATTGTTTTTCACCAGATTTAAATTCATCGTCACTTACCGCCCTAGGGTTAAGAATGTCAAGGCGGATGCATTGTCGCGTAGCTTTCCTGGGGGGAAGGGGGGGGAAGTCTAATGACCCCAGTCCCATTTTATCTGAAGGAGTAGTCATATTCGCTCTTTATCCTGATCTCGAGGCCAAGGTGTTGGAGGCACAGGAGGATGCTCCGGACTCTTGTCCTCAGGGGAAATTGTTTGTTCCCCCCCGAATTACGTCACAAGATGTTCAAGGAACATCACTGCACGGTGCTTGCTGGGCACCCTCGGAGCAGATCGACTATCGATCTCATCTCTCGCAGATTCTGGTGGCCGGGATTGCGTAAGTGTATTGAGGACTGTGTGTCAGCCTGTGGTACCTGTGCACGTGCTAAGGTGACACATACTCGGCCTTCCAGATCTCTGCTTCCATTGCCCATCTCGTCCAGACCTTGGACCCATTTGTCCATGGATTTTATCACAGATTTACAGATTTTCGGGAAAAAAATGTGATTCTGGTGGTTGTCGATTGTTTTAGTAAAATGGCAAACTTTATTGCATTACCTAGTCTACCCAATGCTAAAACTCTTGCGCAGGTGTTTGTCGACAACATCGTGAAACTACATGGCATTCCCTCTGATGTGGTGTCCGATAGAGGGACTCAGTTTGTTTGTAGATTATGAAAAGCGTTCTGTACTCGACTGGGTGTACAATTGTCCTTCTCTTCGGCTTTTCATCCTCAGTCATAAGCGTGCGGCTGACAGGAAACGTATGAGTTGTCCGGACCTGAGAGTGGATGATTCTGTGTGGTTTTCTACAAGAAACATTAAACTTAAGGTACTGTCTTGGAAATTGGGCCCAAGATTTATTGGTCCATATAAGATCACTGCCATTGTTAACCCTGTAGCCTTCCATCTTGAACTTTCTCAGGCTTTGAAAATCCATAACGTATTTCATAAATAGTTGTTAAAGAAATGTGTCGAACCTGTTGAGCCGTCCTCCTTGCCTCCCGCTCCTGTCATGGTGGACGGCAATTTAGAATTTCAGATCAGCAGGATTGTGGACTCCCGAGTTCTCCGGAGATCCCTCCAGTATCTCGATCATTGGAGAGGGTACGTTCCAGATGAGAGGATGTGGGTTCCAGCGACTGATGTTAATGCTAGTCGTCTGGTGAGAGCATTCCACAGAGCTCATCCTGATAAGGTTGGTCCTGGGTGCCCGGAGGTCACCCGTAGAAGGGGGGGGGGGGGGTACTGTCACACTAGTGACAGGTGTTAGAAGGTCTGAAAAACTGACTGCACATGAGTGAGCTGACAGCCTCTTATGGTTTCACTTTGTCTGTATGTTGCTGGTATGTCCACCCCTCCTGTTCAGGTGTGGATCATGTGACCTTTACCTCTCCCTATTTAGTCTGACTTCACCCATCACTCCTTGCTCTGGATAGCTTCATTTGGTTTTGGAAGAGCTGGAGTGTGGCTCTTGTTGAAGTCCTGTTCATTAATCATCCTCAGAAGTTAAGTGTTCCGCTTGTTGTGTTTTGTATTTCTCCCCCCCCCCCCCCCCCCACCCCCCGGTTGTTTACTAGGCCTCAGTGAGACTCTGGTTCCTTCACCAGGGAAGGAAGGGGTTGTCTTTGCCCTGTAATTACCTTTAGGGCATCCAAGGGTTACCAGGGTTTTCCAGGTTCCTGTGTATGGGCATCTCTACCATCGAGATGTGCCCATACGGATAGAAGTTAGTGCCAGGAGCAGGGTTTTATAGGTGGTGACCCTTTTCCTTCCCTAGCGGTGAGGCCTAGTGTCTTTCCTCTTCCTTCTTGTTGTCTTTTGGTGTTCTCCCCTACTACATCCGTGACACTCAGATAGTGGGCCAGTAGTCCCTTCGTTTCTTTTAAACCTCCTAAATTGGGGGTGTATTCAAAGTAATTAAATAGATATCTTGATCACATCCAAAACCATAACTGGACCATATAAATAATTATAGAAAAATAATAACAAAAAAACTAATAAAAATAAAAAACATAGAAGAATATTGTATAAATCTAGTGCTATAGAATATAATGAAATCTCAGTTATTCCAAATGGATTCGGGAAGCATGGTATACAATTACAAGCAACTAGATAGAGAAAATATGATATCGTACAATGAATATGGAAAGGTAATGATGTGCCAAAAAATGCATCAAAAACGCAAGTCAAGTACAGGTGCATTTTTGACCTAGTTTCCACTCTTTTATTTGTATCTATACTGACCGGATTGGTGGTCACCCGACTGTTTATGGAGGGTGGGCAGGGACTGGTGGTTCCCTCCCCTACCTTCGGTTGCAGCTATACCCCTGGCATTCCGGTTAGGGTTAATGCAGGGATCCAGTACGGGGGGGGGTCAAGCAGGCTATATAAATCCCTGTCCCACCTCTTCTCCTCCTCTTTAAGCGGAAGCGCTGTGTCCCTCCCTCCCTTAAGGCTTTTCAGTTCTGGTTGTAATTTTCTGTTTCTGGTCTTCATGTTTGGATTCGATTGCACTCTTTATGTGGACAAGGTACATGCCTGGTTACATTTTGTAAAGTCACACTTGCGGCAGGTTAATACAACGGAGAGGTGTTGGAGACAAATGGGAGGCCAGTGGCTGGCAGATCGCACGGTTTTGGTGTTTATAGTTTTTGAATAAATAGCTGTGGCCGACTACCCCCCAACAACAATAAGAGGTTCAAAGAAGAGCAGTCTCAGAGTCCTATATTTGATGGGGTTGGTGTTGTAAGGGGGCAGAGGTAATATGGGGCTTACCCCCCCCCCCCCCCTCTTTTCCTTGGTTATTACTGACAGTCATAACTGGTATATTGGTTTTTATTTTTCTTTATTTTGTTACTGTAAAGAAAATCCTAGGGCCAGATATGTGGTGAGGTGAGATCAAGTCTGAATAACCTTATACCTCAACCAGAGATCGGAGTTCATCTGAAGAGAGGTAAAAAGCGCAAGGCGCCAGTGATCGCGCGGGACGCAAAGACACACCCTATAAAGTAGAGGCAATCCAGGCCGGACGGCCTCCACGAATGATACACGGACACCACATGGGACGCCATAACACTGGGCCGCAAGGGCAGCGGTGATGTACTGCTCAGTAACCTACATAGAAGGCAGAATTACATTTCTATAATCATGTATACTGACAGCAGCGTATCGGGACCATCTATATACACCGACTCCTCACCACCAACAGTCTGTGTAAATGGTATCTAGAGAAATCTCCTCCAAACCACAATGAACATTCTCGGAATAACTAAAAATCTCATTTTATTCCTGCAAACACCAATTCCTTCTATTTCCCGGGCAATAACTGGGAACTAACTCTATTGACTAATGTCTTTGGACTATGCTATACATCTATTTTTTATAAGGAATTCCTTTTTTTCGGGGGTAAATTGCATTGTGTTATTGCTAACTGTATTGTGTAATATCTGATACATGTGTCTATCTGATCTGGGAGTTGTCACTGGTCTATGGGAATACAATTAAGCAAGAAGTGGGAAAGATGAACCGCAAAGCTTTATTACAGAAAGGGGGGAAAGAAAACATAAAGGACACTAAGAAATCCCTGTCATTACCCAAGCTAATGAAGAAGCGGGACAGTGTAGGGAAATAATAAAAACACTGGGGCAGAATAATAGTCAACAGCTACCAGCCCAGTGTCATAAGCAGGAAGAAGACCCCCAAATATAACACAGTGGAATTTTTGTGGAGTGTGTAAACCCCATGATAACCACAAAAACCCCAATGTTATACGTGGAGAACAGTGAATATATCAATAGCTAAACCCCGTCCCTGAGGAAGGAATTCGTACATTCTGAAACGCACTGGTGGTGTTTCGATCCCCACAGGCTTCCGTGCCCAGAGACTGTGACATTACACGGATTTGCGGGCTATATCCGAGCATCCCAGCTACCGGCCGGAACGTGTACGAGGTGAGCCGGAGGTACTTACCTGCTGTGACACTCGGCAGCTCAGTTCCATCAACCCATCCGGACCTACAGGAGGGTGGGATGCGGAACGCACTGGATGAATAAGACAAGCCACTACTTGCCGGTACTTTAGCGCTGTTCTTGCAGCCATTTTGATGTATAAGCGATACATCTGTATCCGGATTTATAAGGGCACATATTTTCCAGTACCACAAGGCACTATGCTCCAGCACGTACACTTGAAGAATAGCAGTGCCATGGTGTTCTTAGTACGCTAGTGCAGGTACTTCTATTTATATACATGATCATCCAAAAATATGTCGTCAGAACAAGATGGAGACTCACCTCTGATGGCGCTCACCAAAATGAGGAGAACTTCTTGCCGAATGCAGACACCGCTGAAAAGAGAGAAGAGAAGAAGGTAAAACAGTAAAGAGCAGAAGATGATGGAGGTACAGGAACACGGAGGTGAGAAGATCCACTACATACCACCACGACCACAGTCACTAGACAGGAACCCCAACTTGTCAGCTGCTGCCTGACACCGAGGAACCAATTTACACGTCAGGGTTCCCCATCCAAACTCTGATGTCACCAATATGTGAGGACACAACCAGAAGAGGACACCATCATGGATGTCCTACCATGTACCATGCAAGTCATACTATGTATTAAACCAGGGATCATCCATCTGTCATACCACATACCATACATCATACCACGCCACACGTTACATACCTGTCATACCGTATATCATACAACTGTCACAGGATGTGCCATATATGCTATATTATGTATTATACCAAGTATCATACTCTTGTTATACTGTGCATCATACACCTGTCAAACCACGTATTAAACATCTTCCATATGTTATACCATGTTTCCTACCACCAAGCATACACTTGTCATACATCATACAGTGCACCTGTCATGGCATACACTTGTCATACATGATAACACATACAGTACTATCCATCATAAGCATGTCATACCACATATCATATAAGTCATACAATGTATCATACATTATACAACTGTTATACCAGGTATCACAAGTGTGGCATGTGCCTATCATGTGAGTGTACATGTATCCCCTCCTGTAGATGTTCCACCTTTATCCACAGATTTGGAGCTGCTCCCTTACCCTCAGTCAGTTTGCCAGCTTGTTCAGCTGCTCCTCCAGGCAGGATTTTGGAAAGCATGCTTTCACCTTCGGGGCCAGGCTGTCCTGGGGCCGCTCCTGTTGTGGTTGGTTTTGGGCCAATTTTTGCACCTGTTAAAGAGAACTCCTTGAGAACGCTCAGGATAAGGGCTACATATAGACACCAGCTCCTTCCACAGCCTTCTGGTGCCTCCCAAGATGCTTCTACTTACTTTTTGACAGCCCCATCACAAAGCCTACGTGAAATAGCAGATATACAGCCAACCCCTGCACCTCCAAGAACTCAACCTACCTCCATCTCATGGTCGTATGGGCCCCCAAGAGTAGATCCAGACTGCTTGTAAGTTGTGTGGAAGAGACACCCTGTCACTCCTCCTTCATCTGCTATTACTAACCCCCTTGAAGGGTCAGTCCTCCGTGTGCTGTGTGTTTACCCACTACCACGAAATGCAGGCAGATACCAGACTGCTGCGGTGAATGGATTCGTATAGACCCTCGACTAGTGCTGGTCTCCACCTTCTTCTGCACATCTCACATTCACTTTTGCTGGTGATCCCTGCTCCGTAGCACACAATTCTCCCATATTAGGACACCATCTTTGTGTAATACTCGACTCTATATGACTGGTATGTTCTATATAGACTGGAATATCTGGTTGCTTCACTACATGAGACGTTACTACCTTTGGTGGTCTGAAAGTGATGGCCCTTATGATGGGACCCCTCTCCTACATACAGAGCTCCTGGGACGCACCTGCAGGAGCGCCTGCCAATGATGTCTGTGGTCCCCTTCCTGGCTGAGCCGCTGGCTTTGTTGTCATCTTAGAGGCATCCATTGGTTCTACTTTTGGCTGGGATAGATAAAACAAAACATTCAATATCTCCAGTAATTTCTACATACAACACATTCATCACTTGTGAGATTCTGCTGGCTTGAACAGGCAATGAGGAACCCAAGAGCGTACATGCCATGTCACCAGAGGACCTCACACAGCACTCATAAATGTGGAGTACAGTATCAAAACCTTGGAGAGACTTTGATGCCATTCATTTGATGAGGTCAAAGTACCCTCTGGCACATAAGAAGACCCCAGTACAATAAATGGCACAGAGTGGCTTCCCAGAATTAGCTACCACATGTTTGGTGTCTGGCCGCCCTTTTCTATGGTTGTGTCATACTTACTTGTGCAGATTGCTGGGCAGTAGGTTGCAGGTTCTGCTGCGGTTTCACTGTCTGTTGTGGCTGCTGCTGCTGCTGTTGTGTCCGTAATGGCACCTGTCCTTGAGGTGCGGGCTGCTGCTGCTGTCGTGGCGCAGTCTGCCCCTGGCTACCAGGTGTCTGCTGCTGTTGTTGCGGTTGCTGTTGCACTTGTGTCCTAGTTGGTTGACTTGGTCCTTGCTGAAGCGGTGGCTGCTGAGGAGTAGTTTGATGTGAAGTTGTTTGATGAGGCATGGGCTGATGAGAAGACTGGTGAGACCCTTGTTGTGGAGGCCCGGACACCTGCTGCTGCTGCTGCTGTCTGGAACTTTGTTGCTGAGGTTGCTGCTGTCTTGCTTGCTGCTGTTGTCCAGTCTGTGACGGTCTTGCTTGCTGTGATCCCTGGTGATGAGAGTCTGGTTTTTGCTGCTGTGATATCTGGGATTGCTTCTGGGACTTCTGTGTTTCTGAGCTATGGTGATAACTCAATGTTTGCCTTGACTGTTGGGAATAGTCCGAGGAACTTGTTGGATAGCCAGATTGTGATCTAGAATCTGACTGCTGCGACTTCTTCAAAGCTGAGGCAGACTGGGAATGTGAGCGTGATTCATGTCTCCCTTGATCTCTTGGGTGCTGTTTAGATGATCGTCTAGACTGTTCATCCAGGTGTCGGGAAGAAGAAGAATGCCTTCCAGAGTCTCCATGATGTCTGTGTTCTTTTGATGAAGGACGAGGCTGAGAATATTCCTCATGTTGCCACATATCCTCATCAGGAGGTTCATCATAATCATGATATGTGTGTTTGACCGGCATTTTCTTCTGTGATGAGGAGTGGCTGCTATAATATCTTGACCGATCAGAACGAGCCTCTCTTGGTTTGTCAAACCAATCAGTTTCTTCCTGACCCAAATGATAGGCTTTAGAAACCAAAAAACAAAACTGTGGTCAGCGACTGTGACCAATGATGAAGAGAGAGTAGACTGAAGCCATGCAACAAACTTACAAGATTTAGCATAGGACATGCAAGCGTGGTCAGAGATACAGCAAAGGACCAATACTTTCCTGTGAGTGCACCACGTGGCAACATACATGACACAAAGAAAAGGAAAACCACCACGGAAACCTCTGAACAGCACCATGCTGACACAAAGAAACGGCAGAGAGATGAGGTGGGAAGGCACAGCATGCAAATGCAGGAAAATGCAGATTTCTGTATGACTTGCATGAGACAATAGAAATGAGGTAATCATCTCCAGCATGCTGAGACATCACCACTTACAGTCTTTACCTTCACTGTCTGACACTACACAGTGGGAATCGTCCATCATGTAAGCATCTTCTTGTTTATAGGTATGGTTTCTTGGCACTTCTTTAGCATGGTCTTGTACATCAGGCAATGAGTGGCTGGAACAGAACTGAGGACAACTGTCCACTGCAGAATGAGGCATGGAGCCACCGGACGAACGAGGACCACCAACGGACTTCCCAAGAGGACTTACAGGACTCTCTTCTTCTGAGGCCTGTGTCCGTACTGGAGCTCTTCCTCGGCTTTGACTCATTGTAAGACTTGAAGGTTTGGAACTTGATTTGTGATACCTATCTGAACTGTCCCGTTCATAAGATTTACTTCGACCGCTACCCGAGTCACGACTTGATTTTTCCATACCATAACTGGATGCAGAGCGCGAGCGGCTTCCGCTGCTATAAATTCTATCATCTTCATCCATAATATCTCTGCTGGAAACGCCATAATATTTCTGCTGTTCATAAACATTTTTCTTCAAGCCATAAGTAATCTCATCTTGCATTTTCTTAGCTCTGGAGGAGATGCTGCTGCTGCTTATTGAGGAGGTCACTGGGTAGGAAGCAGCCAGGTCAGATTCTACATCTTTAGCTTCCTCGATAGGAGAAAACTTTGAGATTTTCTGCTCCATTCCTTGCTTCCTGTGTTTACTTCTCTTAGATGACACAACAGCAGGCGCCAAATTTTTGGAGGAATGTTTGTGCATTCCAACACCAGATCCGTGTTTCTCTATACGCGTAGAGTGCCTGGAATCATTATCTCCATAATAATAGGAGTCTCTGCCATTGCTGTCATTGCTTCGCTGATAGCTGCTTCTCCCTCTGTAATCTGTGCCATGCTGATCATACACATCTTCTTCAGACTCTTCCTCGGCTCTGGAATAACAGCATGGCGGCTTGCTTGAACCTTCACTTTCCAAGTGGCCATTTTTCTCTTGCATGTGACGGCCATTACTTTTGTGCTGCAGAGACTGTGGTCCAGGTTCTATTTTTTGGCTTTCTGATGATGGAGGGTTCTCTTTTGTGAGTTCACTGATATCCTCAATCATTACATAGTTACGAGGAATGTTTTGTTCTAAGTTTGTATAGAGAGAGTCTGAAGGATAACTATTGGTGGGACTCTCTGCTCCGCTACCCCTTTCTGCTTGTCTTACCTCGGTGGTCTTGTACTGGTCATAATTACTGCACACAGTTGTGTTACTGAAACCAGAGTCGGGAGTTGCTGATGATATGACTACTGTGGGGTTTCCAATGACTTCATAATTGGTGGGGACTTTGTGCTCTAGATCAGCCAGTGAGGTCTGCCGAGGTTTCTGATGAGTGCCTTGACTCTCAGCTTGTGGTGGGAACCCTGCTTGTAAAGTGGTTTGCAATGGAGCTTGATTAGCATAGGTGGTTTGGGCTTGATAAGTAGTTGGTGGCCTGAAAGCAGTATGACTCTGAAGGCCTACATCTGTCTGATAACCTGTTGTTGGTGCAATGCTGTGAGTCTGATATGAACTTTGTGCAGGATAACTGGGTAATTGGGTCTGGAAGTTGTTTTGTGATGGACCGTTACTAGACGCAGGGTACTGTGGCTGCTGAAACCTCGTCTGCTGGGCAGGTGCAGAAACTGGGGCCACTGTTTGGCCAGCAGAGTACTGATAGGTGCTAGATGTATAAGCAGAAGATGATGTTTGAAACTGTTGTGTGGCCTGAAAGTCGGTATACTGGGGGGCTGTGCTAGTCCTGCTTAAGAGAGTGCTGCCGTCATAGCCATTCATTCGCATGTTGTTGAGCTCACTATCTGACATGTAATCCCTATTTTCACCCAGAGATCTGAGGTAAGAAAAATCTCTGGTACCCCCTCTGTCCTTCACAACGGACTCCTTCCTCTGAGTGATGCCAAGTTCTAAATACTTCAGTTTAGCATCAATCTCCTTTTCTTCCTCTTCCAGCTCAGCCTGCTGTTTGCGTAGTTTAGTGGATTCTTGCTCTACAATCTTCAGATCATGGTCAATGGTTTTAAGAAAACCAACTTTTGGCATCTGAATGGCTTGGCCTCCTGTTATCTTCTGTGTGAGATTCGGCATGTATATTTGGGAATGAGCCTGACTGGTGGTCAGTGGAAGGTGAGCTTCATCAGGAGGAGGGCTGGGCAGGGTTCGCTTCACTTTGCGTGTCAAAGTATTTGACTGGAAAGCTGAAATCTACAACAAATAAAATAGATGTGTAGACTGCCCAACAAGACAACATAAAATAAAAATAACGGAAAAACACAACTGTTCATTAAAAATAAAGATGAGTACAAAAACATCTGTTCACTGTCAACTATCTGTTCTCTATCAACTACTACTGTCTACCATTGATTATCTCCGGTCTACCACTATCTACCGGCTATTCTGTGGTCTTTCTATCATGCGCTGTCTAGTCTACTACCTACTGTCTATGAAGTGCTGTCTACTGATCAAATAAAGTGAATAGTGAGTAAAGCAATCACCTAAAACCAGCTGTGCATAGATCTGACACATTTAAAGAAATGTACTCCATTTTTTGGGGTTGTCAGGGTTGGACAAAAGACTGAATGCTGGGAAGTCTGTGACAGTTAAAGTCCAGTACCCATTACAATCATGGACTGCAGAAACAGAGCTATGTCTTAAGTCTGTGTACTATAAAATGCCACACAAAATGTGCCAAGATTTTCTTTAAAAGTTTGCTGATCTAATTTTACTTGGCGGGGGGTGAGGTGGAAGCTCCTAGAGAAGTTCTGATGGGAACATCAGTCAGAGTAATAATAATCTGTGTGTGCTGTGTGCAGAATCTACAGTGTTTTCCTTCACACTGCCTGTCTATGTTATTTGTGTGCGCTCAATCGCTGGTGTATTTATATGAGATTATGCTTCGTACCAATTGGCTGTATAATCTGTGTGTGCTGTGTGCAGAATCTTCAGTGTAAATTCCTATGATGTACAGCAGCACACTGCATGTCCATACTATTTGCATGTGCTATGTGGAAAACCCTAACCTATGAAATTAAACAGCTCTCCCATGACGTCCTGTTTATACTATATTTTTACAATGTGTGAAGAGTCTCCTGTGTATTTTTAATGCATGCAGCTTTACACACCAGGTCTATACTATCTGTGTATGCTGTGTGCATAATCTCCACTATATTTCTATGAGACACAACTTCACACTTCTTGCTCCTGGCTCACACTGCCTGCCTATGTCATCTGAGTGCTTTGTGCAGAATCTCCAGTGCATTTCTACGAGACACAACTTCACACTGCTCCCCTGACCTACACTGCCTGTCTATACTATCTGTGTATGCTGTGTGCATAATCTCCACTATATTTCTACGAGACACAACTTCACACTGCTCTCCTGACTCACACTGCCTGTCTATACTATCTGTGTATGCTGTGTGCATAATCTCCACTATATTTCTACGAGACACAACTTCACACTGCTCCCCTGACTCACACTGCCTGTCTATACTATCTGTGTATGCTGTGTGCATAATCTCCACTATATTTCTACGAGACACAACTTCACACTGCTCTCCTGACTCACACTGCCTGTCTATACTATCTGTGTATGCTGTGTGCATAATCTCCACTATATTTCTACGAGACACAACTTCACACTTCTCTCCTGACTCACACTGCCTGTCTATACTATCTGTGTATGCTGTGTGCATAATCTCCACTATATTTCTACGAGACACAACTTCACACTGCTCCCCTGACTCACACTGCCTGTCTATACTATCTGTGTATGCTGTGTGCATAATCTCCACTATATTTCTATGAGACACAACTTCACACTGCTCTCCTGACTCACACTGCCTGTCTATACTATCTGTGTATGCTGTGTGCATAATCTCCACTATATTTCTACGAGACACAACTTCACACTGCTCCCCTGACTCACACTGCCTGTCTATACTATCTGTGTATGCTGTGTGCATAATCTCCACTATATTTCTACGAGACACAACTTCACACTGCTCTCCTGACTCACACTGCCTGTCTATACTATCTGTGTATGCTGTGTGCATAATCTCCACTATATTTCTACGAGACACAACTTCACACTTCTCTCCTGACTCACACTGCCTGGCAATACTATCTGTGTATGCTGTGTGCATAATCTCCACTATATTTCTACGAGACACAACTTCACACTGCTCCCCTGACTCACACTGCCTGTCTATACTATCTGTGTATGCTGTGTGCATAATCTCCACTATATTTCTACGAGACACAACTTCACACTGCTCCCCTGACTCACACTGCCTGTCTATACTATCTGTGTATGCTGTGTGCATAATCTCCACTATATTTCTACGAGACACAACTTCACACTGCTCCCCTGACCTACACTGCCTGTCTATACTATCTGTGTATGCTGTGTGCATAATCTCCACTATATTTCTATGAGACACAACTTCACACTTCTTGCTCCTGGCTCACACTGCCTGCCTATGTCATCTGAGTGCTTTGTGCAGAATCTCCAGTGCATTTCTATGTGATGCAACTTCACACTGCTCCCCTGACCTACACTGCCTGTCTATACTATCTGTGTATGCTGTGTGCATAATCTCCACTATATTTCTATGAGACACAACTTCACACTGCTCCCCTGACTCACACTGCCTGTCTATACTATCTGTGTATGCTGTGTGCATAATCTCCACTATATTTCTATGAGACACAACTTCACACTTCTTGCTCCTGGCTCACACTGCCTGCCTATGTCATCTGAGTGCTTTGTGCAGAATCTCCAGTGCATTTCTATGTGATGCAACTTCACACTGCTCCCCTGACCTACACTGCCTGTCTATACTATCTGTGTATGCTGTGTGCATAATCTCCACTATATTTCTACGAGACACAACTTCACACTGCTCCCCTGACCTACACTGCCTGTCTATACTATCTGTGTATGCTGTGTGCATAATCTCCACTATATTTCTATGAGACACAACTTCACACTGCTCCCCTGACTCACACTGCCTGTCTATACTATCTGTGTATGCTGTGTGCATAATCTCCACTATATTTCTACGAGACACAACTTCACACTGCTCCCCTGACTCACACTGCCTGTCTATACTATCTGTGTATGCTGTGTGCATAATCTCCACTATATTTCTACGAGACACAACTTCACACTGCTCCCCTGACCTACACTGCCTGTCTATGTCATCTGAGTGCTTTGTGCAGAATCTCCAGTGCATTTCTATGTGATGCAGCTTCACACTGCTCCCCTGACTCCCACTGCCTGTCTATACTTTGCCAGTACTGTGCGCAGAATCTCCAGTGTATCTTTTAAGGTGCCGATTACACTGTTCTTTTCTGACTCACATTGCCTGTCTATTCTATCTCAAAACCTCCAGTGTATAATGATATATAGTGTCACACTATTCTCCTCTTACTCCTAATTGTAAAAGCTGATAGGGGGAAACCTACTATAGAAGGGAGGCAGAGCTAAAAAGTTAAAGCTGAATAATATAGAAATACACTGGAACTCTGCAGCATGAGTTAGGGGACAGCAGTCCTATGTCACTGATTGATCACGGTTATCACAGAGATGGTGTCACTTTCATCAAAGCTATAGAAAAATAATATGATTTTCTAATAAAAGGAGCAGCAGAGGGGCGTCATTGAACTGTGGAAGAGTCCATCACTGCTGCCTCAAACGTCTCCAACCTAAAGATCTGCCTGATCACAAGGAAGGTGTCTGAGGATAATGGCGCTCATGAGTTGCTCTCTTTTTATGTTTACAGGTCCTTCTAAAAAAAATAGCATATTGTGATAAAGTTCATTATTTTCTGTAATGTGCTGATAAACATTAGACTTTCATATATTTTAGATTCATTACACACAACTGAAGGAGTTCAAGCCTTTTATTGTTTTAATATTGATGATTTTGGCCACAGCTCATGAAAAACCCAAATTCCTATCTAAAAAAATTAGCATATCATGAAAAGGTTCTCTAAACGAGCTATTAACCTAATCATCTGAATTTACCTCTAAACACCTGCAAAAGATTCCTGAGGCTTTTAAAAACTCCCAGCCTGGTTCTCTACTCCAAACAGCAATCATGGGTCAGACTGCCGACCTGACTGCTGTCCAGAAGGCCATCATTGACACCTCCAGCAGGAGGGTAAGACACAGAAAGACATGTCTGACCGAATAGGCTGTTCCCAGAGCGCTGTATCAAGGCCCCTCAGTGGGAAGTCTGTGGGAAGGAAAAAGTGTGGCAGAAAACGCTGCACAACGAGAAGAGGTGACCGGACCCTGAGGAAGATTGTGGAGAAGGACCGATTCCAGACCTTGGGGGACCTGCGGAAGCAGTGGACTGAGTCTGGAGTAGAAACACCCAGAGCCCCCGTGTACAGGCGTGTGCAGGAAATGGGCTACAGGTGCCGCATTCCCCAGAAACAGCGGCAGAAGCGCCTGACCTGGGCTACAGAGAAGCAGCACTGGACTGTTGCAGGTCATTCGGAAATCAAGGTGCCAGAGTCTGGAGGAAGACTGGGGAGAGGGAAATGCCAGAATGCCTGAAGTCCAGTGTCCAGTGCCCACAGTCAGTGATGGTCTGGGGGCCATGTCAGCTGCTGGTGTTGGTCCACTGTGTTTTATCAAGGGCAGAGTCAATGCAGCCGCTATCAGGAGATTGTGGAGCACTTCATGCTTCCATCTGCTGAAAAGCTTTATGGAGATGAAGATGTCATTTTTCAGCACGACCTGGCACCTGCTCACAGCGCCAACACCACTGGTAAATGGTTTACTGACCATGGTATTACTGGGCTCAACTGGCCTGCCAACTCTCCTGACCTGAACCCTATAGAGAATCTGTGGGATATTGGGAAGAGAAAGTGAGAGACGCAAGACCCAACACTCTGGATGAGCTTAAGGCCGCTATCGAAGCCTCCTGGGCCTCCATAACACCTCAGCAGTGCCACAGGCTGATTGCCTCCATGCCACGCCGCATTGAAGCCTCCTGGGCCTCCATAACACCTCAGCAGTGCCACAGGCTGATTGCCTCCATGCCACGCAGCTATCAAAGCATCCTGGGCCTCCATAACACCTCAGCAGTGCCACAGGCTGATTGCCTCCATGCCACGCCGCATTGAAGCCTCCTGGGCCTCCATAACACCTCAGCAGTGCCACAGGCTGATTGCCTCCATGCCACGCCGCATTGAAGCCTCCTGGGCCTCCATAACACCTCAGCAGTGCCACAGGCTGATTGCCTCCATGCCACGCCGCATTGAAGCATCCTGGGCCTCCATAACACCTCAGCAGTGCCACAGGCTGATTGCCTCCATGCCACGCCGCATTGAAGCATCCTGGGCCTCCATAACAACTCTGCAGTGCCACAGGCTGATTGCCTCCATGCCACACCGCATTGAAGCCTCCTGGGCCTCCATAACACCTCAGCAGTGCCACAGGCTAATTGCCTCCATGCCACGCCGCATTGAAGCCTCCTGGGCCTCATAACACCTCAGCAGTGCCACAGGCTGATGGCCTCCATGCCACGCCGCATTGAAGCATCCTGGGCCTCCATAACACCTCTGCAGTGCCACAGGCTGATTGCCTCCATGCCACGCCGCATTGAAGCCTCCTGGGCCTCCATAACACCTCAGCAGGGCCACAGGCTGATCGCCTCCATGCCACGCCACATTGAAGCATCCTGGGCCTCCATAACACCTCAGCAGTGCCACGGGCTGATTGCCTCCATGCCACGCCGCAGTGAAGCAGGCATTTCTGCAAAAGGATTCCCGACCAAGTATTGAGGGCAGAACTGAACATCATTATTTGAAGGTTGACTTTTTTTGTATTAAAAACACTTTTCTTTTATTGGTCGGATGAAATATGCTAATTTTTTTAGATAGGAATTTGGGGTTTTCATGAGCTGTGGCCAAAATCATCAATATTAAAACAATAAAAGGCTTGAACTCCTTCAGTTGTGTGTAATGAATCTAAAATATATGAAAGTCTAATGTTTATCAGCACATTACAGAAAATAATGAACTTTATCACAATATGCTGATTTTTTTAGAAGGACCTGTATACACAATGAATGGGTTAAATCTAATATTTTGGCAGGGACCAGATATCAGCTTGTGTGCAGCTTTTATTTATTTGCCCTGTTGACATCACCTTGAAAATGTTCTCATAGTAGGCAGTTGATAGTGTCCTATGTCCCTTAATTGTCACATTTAAAGAAGCACTCCACAAAACTGAAGATAATCTTCTTACCAGTGACTGTATTTGTGAGGTATAACCTCCCTTCTGATCCTCAGCTCTGTCATGTGACCAGCGCTCTGACTCTCCAAATAACACATCATCTTGTGTGCGGACAGGAGGTCAGTTTCTCAGCGTATTCCTATGGGAGCCTCAATGTCGGTCTCAGAGGAATGACTAGAGAAGTAACTGACTTCCTGTCCTGTGTCAGATGGAAATCAGAGTGCTGGACACAGGACACAGCTGAGGATCAGAAGGGAGGTTATAACTCACAGTCACCGGTAAGAAGATTACCTTCACTACAGTTTACAATATGGACCTTTCCAATAGGTAAGAGAAAATGTTTGTGGGAGTGCTTCTTTAAGATGGCCACACACAGTAGAAAAATGTCTGACTCCATAGATTTTGTCAGGCCTTCCACCTGTAAGGGGTGACGGACTCTGGTTCAGCCCTATGCTTTTATTCTTGTCAGTTTCTTCTCTGTAACCATTCAGAACATGCGTCCGGGACGTCAGGAGACATAGATCTCGTCTGACGTCAGCCAACAACTATCTAATGTGTAGGCTGGCCCTGTAATATAATCGCGTACTATGTGGCCCCATCATCCCACGTGGCACTGCGATTCCTCACTTACTTATTGGCATCATTCATGACTCTAGAGCTGGAATTTGGGAAAGTGACAAAGCAAATGTGCAGAAAATAAGGAAAGCAGGAGCTCCGCTAATGAATGAAGACATGGTGACGGTGCTCACTAATGTTCACAATGCAAACCAAACTGAAAACTCTAAGAAGATGCAAAAAAAAGAAAATGAATGAGAAGACATTAAGTAAGCATGCGGCCTCTACATGTGCAAGGTGCGGGCTGGTCACAGCTCCATGACATGTACTTAATGTGTACGTCTAGACAATGTCAGTACAGTACTATGCAGGATACTGTGCTGTGTCTCTTACCTGACCACCTTGCAGTAACTGATGCTGATACAAAGAGAACCTGTCCTTGGCAGACTCCTCAGATGTAGGACTTAGGGGTTTAGGATCCGACAAAGATCTCTGCATGCTTTTTATTGGACGTGGTAGAATCTGCTGTCGGTGGGTAGTTTCAGCTGTGAAATGCTTTTGAGGGGTAACATGGGCTTTGTTCAGCCTTTCACTAGAAGCAAAGGTAGATTCCAGTAATCTGTGAGGTGAAAGTGGTGACACTGGAGAGTAAAGAACTTGGGGAGACTTGGGGGGCTGCCGATTAACTAGCTGAGAAAGTGTATCTGCTGGCAAATGTGACTGGTAACCAATCTCCAGAGGATCCGGCCTCTTCTTCTCAAACTTGGCGGCTCCTTGTTGTCGTGGCATATTAGTATCCAGAGGCCCAGAAGTTGCCGTCTGTATATTAGAGGAGTAAGGGGATATAGTTGTAGGGACGTTAAGCTGTGGGACCACAATTCCATGTGACTGGGTTTCTGGTTCTGTCTGGCAGGCAAGACTTTCACCTTTCTGTGTCTTCTCTGGAGCTGATATATACTTTACTATTTCCACCTTGGGATCTGGCGTGGTTATATGGATGGATGGTGAGACCCTCTGCAGCTGGTCTGGTTCAGTCTGGACAGAGCAATCACTGATGGTCTGGATTGCTATACTTGATGTTCCTTTAGAGTCATGCTTTGTATCTGAGCTGGAGTCAGAATGTCGGGAAAACCTCGATCTACGTCTGCGTGTTGGTTGTTCCCATTCTGCATTGTCTTCGTCATCTGTTTGAACACTGCAGTCAGTACTTCTTTTTGTTCGGCGCCTGCGTGATATATAAAACCTGTCTTCGCCATCCTCATCATCAGTCTGCACGCTACTATCCGTTATCTTCTTGACGATGTATGGGTCATGGTTGTCATCAGTGTTGTAGGCATCCCTGAGCCGAGGCATTGAGTTCCTTTTCTTTATAGTTCTATTCACTTCCCACTGCTCATCTGTTTGTAGTGACATCTCTGAGGCAGAGTTAGTAAGTGGCCTCTGAGGTCCCGGATAGCGTGGTTGCCCCTGTGCATCTGGTACACTTGGAGCCATCGCAATGAATGGTGGATTTACTGTTGGCCAGTACTGCCCACTTTGAGCAAGGGTTCTTTGCATTTCAATGGTCATCTCTGAAACTGTCTGGGGTGGAAGGCGCACAGTTTGATCACAAGCTGGAGGAATGGAAGTCTTTTGCCTTTTCTGCTCCTCCATTTGCTGTTGAAGATGTTGCTGCAGCTGTTGAATCTGCTCAATATGCAACCTTTGCTGTGCTAGCTGCTCCCGCTGCAGGACAAACTGTGCTTGGCGCTCTTCTTGCTGCTGCTGAAGCACTTGCTGCTTAATTGACTGCAACTCCTGGAGCTCTCTCTGTACCAGCATCTGCTCCTTCTCTCTGTGACGCTGCAGTTCTAAGCGTTCCCTCTCTAGCTCCTCGTGTAATCGGAGTTGCCTCAGGGCCTCTAATTCTACTCTCTCTCGTTCAATCTTAAGCAAGTGTTCCTGCTGTTTCCTCTGCCGTTCTTCTTCTTTCTCTTTCTCCTCCTTATCAGCCAAAGCTTTATTTACTGCTGCCTGGCTCTCCGCTGGGGTCTTCTGCTGGGACTGGCTGGTTTCTTTGGAAGAACTCTGCACCCCTAAGGATACAGTTGGAACCTCGGCAGGGGCATCTGTGGTTGTTGTATCTGAACCTATGTGAGATGTTACTGCAGAGGCTGAAGCTACTGTGGAAACGGGTGGGAGCGATGATACGGTGGTTGAACTGACCGTACATGTTGTACTAGTGCTGGCAGGTTTTCCCAAATAAACAGGGGTATCAAACGTTGATCCTGATGAAGCAAAAGGAACTCTATTGACTGCAGGATAGCGGTACATTGACTGGGGTCCCAATGGCATCCTTGGAGTGACAAGTGGCACCCTGGTGAGACTCGCTAAAGGAACGGCAGTGACGCTGCCGGGGGCATATGGCCTATACAAACCTCTGATCATTGGTCTTAGTACAGAGGCTGGCTGTGTGGTGATAGGAAGTGTAGAAGCTATAGGTGTATTGATAGTGGAGTAAATCATGCCATCTGCTGCTCTCACAGTGGCCGCAGCGGGGTACATCTGTCGGATAGCTGCAGATCTCGGACCAGGCATATTATACTGTCCTAAGCCTCCAAAGCCTTGACGGCTTTCTGAGAAATGAGGACCATACATCATGTTTTGCCTAATGGGTGCCATTCCTTGCTGATTTGATAGCAAATTAGCTGCTGGCCCTGAACCAACTGAACTAGGTCCATACTGCAATAGATCTGGGCTGTTTGTATGTCGCCCACCATACTGATCCATGGAGTTGAGGGCAGCGCACATTCTGCTGATTTCTCGCGCTGTTGTTGCACTGTATTGAGCAAGATTTGACTCTTGAAAATTAGACAGATCTCTAGCAGAGTATCTGTAGTCAGAGTATATATTGGACATTGAGCTATATCGTCTTATGGGTAGTGAACTATTAAATAAATCAGTGCTCTGTCGGAGATCAGTAAATGAACCGTACTGCAGCCCCTGACCTATGTAGTTTGCATCACTGAAGTTCATGCTGTAGGTGCTTTTCATGGTGCTTAGATCCATCGCACCTTCTCCTCCTGCAATCTGGTTTTGGTAAGGTTGATACAGACCAATATCAGATAAATTGGTCTCTGACATGGATGAATGCAGCCTTCCTGGCGGCGGGGCACAAGGGTAGAATTTCTGCTCCTCATAAAAATTCTGGGCAGGTGCAGAAGGTGGGGGAGTTGGTGGCACCACAGGCTTTGATTCTCTATATTGATAGCTTTCTGGAAGTTCTTGTTCTCTCTGACCATAGTACTGCACCCCTGGCCTCGCTGCCTGCGCTGCTTCCCCTGTGCTTTTATCTGGCACTTTAGAATTATAACCACCAGCACAACTGCCACCAAAGGGGAACTTGTATACCACGTCACAGCACACCACTTGGCTTTCGGGTTTCATTCCCGTGAGGTCTATTGCATTTGGAGCCTGTTCTTCTTTCATGAGTTTTGTGACAGCGCCAGGAGTGTTCTCATCCAGGTGCACCATCATGGAGTGGGGCTGGCTACCTGCGAAACTGATAGGAAGATGCTGAATTTGAGGCTCAGAGACGCCCTTATATGCATCTGTATAACCTACGCCCTGGTCCTGTTGGAATTGTCTGGGCATAGCACTAATGTTGGCAATGTTTTGAGTATTGCCAGGTTGAGAGCCTACCTCTCGTTTAACTGTAGATGTGATCTGGCTAGGAAGGTTATATCTTGCAAATATCTCTTTCTGCAAGCCTGCTGCTTCTTCTGGTTTGCCACCACTTCCTCTCAATACCCCAGACTGGGCTGTTTGTTCAATGTGTTTGACTTGTGTTAGGCACACTGCACTTCCTGTCCCTTGACCAAAATCTACCCTATTCTGAAATGGATCGCCATAGACCATGGGCTGTTTTGGCTGTGAGGCAATCATGGAGGAAGCAACAGTTATACTAACAGTGGTGGGTGTGCCAATAACAGCATGAGGTTGTTCTTGAGCATTCAAGTTCACGATTAAGGGCTGGATAGCAGTAGACTGGCGTGCTGGCGATGAATCCATGGTCAAGGAATATCTTCTCGATTCAGTTGCCAAAGACGTGAGATCCATGCCCTGATCAGTCATAATGACCGGAGTACTTTTCATAGCTGTTCGTAAATCGACCGCACTGCTGCTAGGTTTGGGGCCGGGTTCCACCCGGGAGGTTCCAGGAATAGAAGAGATTCTACACAGTGATATGTTCTCTGGTGGCAGGGAACCCCAGTTATAAGTATTGCTGGAACCATCTACCGTAGCAGTCGGCTGGCCTTTAGGGGAAACCATGTGTATTCCTGAAGCTGGAGACCTTTCTATAATTGTGTGTGTCTTAGTGTAGTTGGACTGTATTTGTTCTTGCTGGGAATGTGAACTACTGACTGGTGTTTGACTGTAACTATGGAAGGTTTGCTGACGGTTTAACCTAGTTGGTGATGTGACTGGGGAAGTAGAGGAACTGACACTGTTAGGTTTAGTTTGGGTGGAGGAATCAGATGCTAATGTAATAACCATGAATGGAGATTCTTGAGAAGATTGCTGTCTAGACAGGCGAGGTGACCGAGTACGGTCTGGAGTCTGTGTTCCTTGAGCTACCATTGGTGATGTCTGTACAGAAGAGCTGTCAAGCCTATGGATCATCTGCGCCTGGGAGGAAAACTCAGCAGTACTCCTGCTTCCAGCAGACATATTAACTCTTGGCGATGAATGAGTCGGGCTTTGCGTGGGTGAGGATGGAGACAGAGGGGGGCTTGTAGTCTTGAAGAAAGAAATAACTTTTGATGTCAATGACACATTAGTCCCGACACTTTGTCCTTTATCTATTGATGCATTTATGTCAGTGGCTATTCTATTTTTATATTGCTCTTCATTTGTACTGTAGGCCAAATTTCCTCTAGATTGTCCATAGCTTCTGTGGGAAGGAGATGCTCTCTCAGCATTTGCACCAGGGGTAGTTGATGTAGATGTCGAGGTAGTGGAAACTTTGCTGTAGTGATAAGTAGATGATATTGCTTTTGAGCTAGGAACTGAGGCTGAACTATGAAGTTTTGTCTGATCAAGCCCATCCTTAGAAAAGTGCTGAGTTACCCGCACATCTGGTATGACCCGTCCAGAGAGGCTTTCAGAAGAAGCAAATGACACTGGGGCAGACAGCTGAGTTGGGCTTGTACCAGGAGTGAGTGGACCACTAACCTGTTTCAACATCTCATTGTACGCATTTTCTGCATTTAAGAATTGCTTTTCAGCACAGGCCTCCACCTTCTTCTCTTCCGGTAAGTCAATTGATGAAGACTGATGCATTCTTGAGATATTCTGAGAGGTTTGCAAAATTTCATCATACACCGTTCCAGGGGTTGTTAAGTCCATATTGTAGTCGTTCTGCAAACCTCTGCTTCTATTGCCATCGTAGCCATAGTCATCTATATACTGATACTCATAGTTGTTCTGATTCTGGATGCCGTCGTAGCTGACCTGCTGATAGTTGTTCCCATAGGTGAGGTTCTGCGGTGATTGCTGCTGTTTCTGGAACAGTTCAGCTTTTCTCATCATTTCTTCGTAAACCTCCTCAGCACTTTTTAGAGGTTTATTACCAGTGGAGTTAGTGGAAGTCTTTTCTGTTGGAGAATACAAAGACATAAACGTTGGCAAATTGTATTCACTCCCTGATTTATACAATTTAGAAGCAATAATTTCAAAACCTTCTGCCTCTGAATCAATGGAAGGCGAATATTCAGAACAAGAAGATCTGTGCAGTTCCTCCATCTCTGCAGCTTGTCTCATTTCCTCCGTGGGTGATGCGTCCTCAATGGGAGACAGATTGCTGGGTGGTGTTTTTGATCTCTCTCTCCTTCTTTGGGCTCTTAGTTCTTCTTTGTCTCTTTTGGTCTTGCGGGCTGTGCTTCTAATCCTCTGCTGTTCCACTTCTCTCATTTTTTCCTGTTCTCGTAAGAGCTCTTCTTCCTCTCGTAGTTCTTCTTCCTCTGAGGAATCCTCAATAGTGGGCAGTAAAGGACCATGTGAGCGGTGGCGAGCCTTCCTCTGTTGCTTGACCTCTTCCAGGCGTTGTCTTCGACTAGGACTGCTGTCACTGTCTTCTTCAAGTGATGACAATGATGTGGGTGATGTTCCGCTTGTGTAGCTGGGTGTTGTTGCAGGTAATGTAGAAGAATATTCTCCTCTGGATCGTTCTTCTGGTGACCCAGTCAGACTTTCCATCTCTAACTCTGGTTCCCTATCTAAACTAATGTCTGTCTCCTGGTCAAGATCAATGTCTCTGTTATAGTTATTTGTGCTATTCAGCTCAATGGTCTTAAATCGTCGCAGCCCTCCTTGAGTAGCAGACACATCTTCTTCCTCCTCCACATCTACGTCTTTTCGACTGTCATCGTACACGTCATTGGAGTTATAAGTTACAGACCTCTTGGAGGAGGAGGAGGACGTTCCTTTGGCTTTTTCAGAGTCTGTTTTGTGTCCATTTTTACTACTGCTGTATTTTCCGTGGTTATAATGCTGGTCATCATCTTCCAAATTGTCTTCTTCTGCACTCATTTCCAAAAGCTGTCTTCTCATAAACTCTTCATCTGAGAAGTTTCCCTTTTGTTGCCTAATGGGTAACGGAGAGAAACCTTCACTACTGTCTTCAACATAATCATGGCGCAACTTACTTCCAAAATCATCTGATGACTCTGTGCACTCCCTCTGATCCCTCTTGTTATCCCATTCCAATGAATCTTCATCTTCTTCTAGGATATCTTCCAATTCTTCATCAGAGTCAAAAGCTTCAGGGGTAATGGATAGTGACCTTGGTCTCTGCTTTTGATCTTCTCGTATGCCACGGAACCTGTCACCTTGGGAAGAACCTTTCGATTCCAGCAGTGGTCTAACAGAACTTTCCAATTTGGTAAGCTCGGAGGGGCTTGGCGGGCTGCGTTGAGATATGCCTGTTGCATTTAACTTCTCTTCTTCCTGTTGCACCAGTCCGGCAATCTCACTTTGTGAGCTGGAAATTCCATCAGAGGAGTATCCTGTGTCACTAAGGCTTTGAGGGCTGCGGGACATGTCATGGGAATAAGGCTTGCTTATATCCTGCAGAAAATCAAGAACAGGCAGTTAGTATCTGAGTATAGCTGCAGGTGTACAAGCAAACGATGCAAGAAGATGGCCACAGGTCAGTCACTAAACACTCCATGTCACAGTTAAAGGAAGCAACCCTAATAATGTGGACTCCCACAATGTTTGTGGGGCATCTCGGGAGTTCAGGAAAACAAATATCCAACCTTCTCCTGTGACATCCCGATAGGTTCTATGAGCCAAATGTAGAGGAGCGTCCTGTTATAATCCGTATGACCGCAGATAAAACTGTGCGCTGTCTCTGTACTGACAGGCTCGGTGGTGTCCATTTTGTATGGGCACACGGCTCATCTAGAGCATGAGGCAGCAGCTGAGCACCAACCTAATGACACAGGATGGTGACGGGTGACAACAAGGAGCAGGAGAAGATGTATCTGTTTATGGGTCATTTCGAGGGGTGGTCATCGCACAGCCCCTGCTTTTTCCCCTCGGTTGGTTTATATTAACGTTTTATTGACGATTTATTCTTTATTTGGCTGAGGCGTTAGACTTATTGGAATAATAATGATTGGGGGTTTGTTCCCCATTATCTGTTAAATTTCTTGATTTGGACCCACCAATGATATTATTACAGTGGACACTGTGCCTCGTGGCTAAAGAATGTCCCATATGGACAATTTCGGAGGATCCGCCATAATTGTTCTTGTAACCCTTTCCACCTACAGGCGTCCCTCATTAAGAAGCGCTTTCTGGATAAGGGTTACCCCAGAAGTATTGTCCACTCTGCATTAGACAGCGCCCGGTCTCAGACAGAACGCCTGATGTCCGACGTTTCAGTGTAGATTCCTGACTACTTTCAATACATCAAATAAAGAGATTGGGGGACACTACGTAAATACTGGCCCATCCTGCTCGAGGATCCAATCCTAAAAAATCTGTTACCTGAAACATCTGGGATTATATTTAGGAGATCTCAAAATCTGAAGGGCCTCCTGCATTGAGATCCACATGTAACTCATCCTCTCCACCTGCAGGTGGCGCTATAGGACGGTAGAAGTGCCGCAGTCCATCGTGCACCTGCTGGAATAGTATCTCAGATGGCGTGGACACATTCTCCTCAGTATTTAAAATCCGCAGCCATCTAAATTGTGGGAGTAGTCCTGTCATCTATTCGCCATCTTGTCCGTGTAATATCCGGTACGCTGGCCGCACTACTCCGCGTATAAACACAGCTATAATATTACAAAGGGCCTGTTCACACACAGCGAGTCCCAGGTGCATCATAATGATCCGGAGAACCTGCGTTTATTTATTCTTGAACATATCTAGATTCAAAAGACTGATCCACAGAGAATCCTTCCGATATTCACCTGGAATCCTCGGCCTCCTAGAGGTCTGAATGAGATTCCTGAACTAATCGATCTGAAAACGGATACAATTATTACATTTTATACTTCATCATGAAATCACTGGGTGAGCCATCAGATTATCCTGATATGGAAAATGAAGCAGGTTGCACTTTAGGTGAACGTCCCTTATATGGGCGTCCACTGTGTCTCCATCTATTATTGCACAGTGGAGTAATGCGCAGACGTACAGGCGCACCCCACGCACGTGGATGTTGGGATCCACACAAATGATTTATATTATATTACCGTCCGATTAGGTTTTGATTATTTTGATTTATTATGATGATTTGAATCATGTGATTGGCCTGATTGCCGCCTGCTGCGGTCCGCCCCGTTACCTCACAGCCGGGTCACGCGTAGCCCGCCTGTTATTAGAGTGTCTTATCTAGGTTTTTAATGAATAACTTGTATAGCTAGCGGAGCAGCGCGCTTTTCTTTTTCTGCTCCTTGTTGAGTGAACACGTCCCTATGAGTATTTCAGACTCCATCTGGCGGATCCCGGCGAACAAGCGCAGCAGCCTGACCCATCCTCTCTACAGGAGAGACCGCGCCGTTTCCACAATATTATTCGGTAAGGTATTCTCACCCTGAGGGAGCACTAAGGTATGTCACAGGGGAGCGCCCCCTAGTGTTTATAATGCTGCAGACATGACACACGTGCTCCGGCCGGGAGAAATGAAGGGGCTTATTTATCAACAGCAAACAGCGGAGAGACATCACCAGGGCGCGGAGGGCCCAGCCATTAGTGACCAGCACAAACCTCCAAACAAGGGGGAAAGGCAAACCCAATAAGCTGTACAGGGGGGGGAGGTGGGGATCTATACAGGGGGGAAAGTGGGGATCTATACAGGGTGGGGGGAGGGGATCTATACAAGGGGGGAGGTGGGGATCTATACAGGGGGGGATCTATACAGGGTGGAGGGGATCTATACAAGGGGGAGGTGGGCATCTATACAGGGTGGGGGGAGGGGATCTATACAAGGGGGGGAGGGGATCTATACAGGGGGGAGGTGGGGATCTATACAGGGGGGGATCTATACAAGGGGAGGGGATCTATACAGGGTGGGGGGCATCTATACAAGGGGGGGAGGTGGGAATCTATACAGGGGGGGAGGTGGGGATCTATACAGGGGGGAGGTGGGGATCTATACAGGGGGGATCTATACAAGGGGAGGGGATCTATACAGGGTGGGGGCATTTATACAAGGGGGGGAGGTGGGGATCTATACAGAATGGAGGGGATCTATACAGGGTGGAGGGGATCTATACAAGGGGGGAGGTGGGGATCTATACAGGGTGGGGGGAGGGGATCTATACAGGGTGGGGGCATCTATACAAGGGGGGAGGTGGGGATCTATACAAGGGGGAGGTGGGGATCTATACAGGGGGGATCTATACAAGGGGAGGGGATCTATACAGGGTGGGGGGCATCTATACAAGGGGGGAGGTGGGGATCTATACAGGGTGGAGGGGATCTATACAGGGTGGAGGGGATCTATACAAGGTGGGGAGGTGGGGATCTATACAGGGTGGGGGGAGGGGATCTATACAAGGGGGGAGGTGGGGATCTATACAGGGTGGAGGGGATCTATACAGGGTGGAGGGGATCTATACAAGGGGGGAGGTGGGGATCTATACAGGGTGGGGGAGGGGATCTATACAAGGGGGGAGGGGATCTATACAGGGGGGATCTATACAAGGGGAGGAGATCTATACAGGGTGGGGGGCATCTATACAAGGGGGAGGTGGGGATCTATACAAGGGGGGAGTGGGGATCTATACAGGGTGGGGGGGGAGTGGATATATACAGGGTGGGGGGGAGGGGATATATACAGGCGGGGATCTATACAGGGGGGGAGGTGGGGATCTATACAAGGGGGGAGTAGGGATCTATACAGAGTGGGGGGGGGATCCATACAAGGGGGGAGTGGGGATCTATACAGTGTGGGGGAGGGGATCCATACAAGGGGGAGGGGGATCTATACAGGGGCGAGGGGATCTATACAAGGGGGGAGGGGATCTATACAAGGGGGAAGTGGGATCTAAACAGGGTGGGGGAGGGGGATCTATACAGGGTGGGATATATACAGGGGGAGGGGATATATACAATGGGGGATCTATACAGGGGGGAGGTGGGGATCTATACAAGGGTGGGGAGGGGGGATCTATACCAGAGGGGGGGGGATCCATACAAGAGGGGGGAGTGGGGATCTATACAGTGTGGGGGGAGGGGATCCATACAAGGGGGAGGGGGGGATCTATACAGGGGGGAGGGGATCTATACAAGGGGGAGGTGGGGATCTATACAGGGTGGGGGGAGTGGGGATCTATACAGGGTGGGATATCCAGGGGAGGGGATCTATACAAGGGGGGGATCTATACAAGGGGGGAGGGGATCTATACAGGGAGGGGTGGGGATCTATACAGGGTGGGGGGAGGGGATCTAACAGGGGGGAGTGGGATCTATACAGGGTGG